>NC_056743.1:122673176-122678176 GCF_019279795.1 Protopterus annectens
AAAAAAAACTAAAGTAACAAAGAACAAGTATACGATACCATATATATGTACATAAGCTGTCCTTGAGCACACTAGATACCAAATTGCTTACGTATAACATCATCAACCTTACTAGACATAGCGGTATAGAACTAAAAGTTCGAGCGTAAAACCGCTATGCAATGCGCTGACGCCATAATGCTATGGCTGTCAGGTCAAGAAATTATTTAAAGCAACAGTGTGAGAAAATAGATTCTATCATTGGTTTTGCAATATGCTATAAATATGGCATCAATATTGCACATGTTCCTATAGCAAACAATGTCTGCATTAAACGTTGAGTGCTTGTTACATTAAAGCATATAAAATAGAACGTATACACACATATCTTTGTAACATTATCCTCAGTACCAAATACACTCTCTTAAACATAGAAGGTCTCTAATATTCATGAACAACCGTCCATGTGACGCCTCACCAAACAAATTAATATATGACATGAATACATGTCTGTAAGGTGAACCTAGAGTCCTTGTAAACAACAAGGACATACCATGATAATCATAAGTGTCGTAGACTAACATCTTAAAGCTAATGAGCCATGATAGCTAATGTGAAAAAAAAGAAATGGAAAGGACGGCTTTTCAATATCATGCTTGAGTAAAAATCAGACAGCGTATTAAATAAAAATAACAAAATACACATTCTGAAAATGTTTTGGTTTGTTCCGTTTAACAATTTGGTGACTTACTATTGCTAGTATCAACGGCTGAAATTGCAGGAATATCTCACTGAATTGTCCTAAGTGGCTGGTTCACCGCTTTTGTTCTTTACTGTGGATTTTTGTTTTTGGTGAGTGAACCACTTGACAATTTTTACCGACTTTTCCTTACATCGTTTTTGTGTTTTTTTGGTCGGTTACTTTGTACACTATGGACTCTACTTTTCATCTTGGACCGGAGTCGAGGGATACAGCATCTGCATGGAAAAGTTTGTTCCATCCTAATGACAACCCTTTATTGTCTCTGGACCTTATGCAAGACACGAATGTGATACAGACACAAGCTAATGGTGAGAACCTTACAGAATTTTTTCCATTGTTGAAAAAGTTTGAAGATAACCTTTACCAACTACAGAAATATGTTTGGCAGCGGCTTCACTTGGAAGCATGTTTACACTTTAAAATAGTCCCCAGGGGGATGAGGGTATTTTGTATGCCCACCTATGGGGATTCACACCCCCAACTGCTTAAACGCTGGCAAGACTTGAATATTGAACTTGGGTTCAGCTATGCTAAACTCTTGATAGATTATTTTTCACCTCTGGAAAAGGAGCTAAGGGAGAAAACTGATACTATGTATAAAGAATTAACTGAGCACTTTACTTCGAGTTTTTGCAAAGATAAGGTTAAACATCTACTCACACAAGTCAACTTGTTCAGTGACAGATTAAAAACCACCAAGCAAAAGAAATTGACAAGGGACTTTAATGATTTCAAAAGAGGTCAGGTTTTCATTTGGCCACGACATCAGGCTGAGCAAGGAGCTCAACATACAACTGCTGCTGATCATCGAGACAAGGCTTTTCCTTCCAGCTCCACATATGCTCGTGCTGTCCAGCCTTTGCCTTCCTTGATTTCCAACTCTATACATGATGGAGATGTGCCTTCGGCTGCAGTCATCAATTCCTCAGCAGTCATTGAACTATCTGGTACACCTCCACCCAATCAGGAAGCCCTCAATGCTCGTCCCCTGGCACATCCGTCTGGCACCATTCCCAAACATACTCTCACAATGACTTCTTCCACTGGTGCTTTTTTACCATATCTGAAGAAGCAAGTCAACCAATACAACAGGGGAAGATCCCGAAGCAGAGACACTCGCAAAAGAAAGAACTCGGGGGAGCAATATCCTCCAAACAGAAGGAAGATAAATTGACACATGATATCCTGTTTAATTTTTCTAATGTACCTCTGGATCCTCATAGCATCAGTGTTTTGAGCAGAGGTCTTAATTTTATACCAGCTGTAAATGCTAGACTAACAGAAACTTTGATTGATCTGAGAATGTTCTGTAGGAATATAAGTCTGAAACTTTTCTTTAAGAATAGTATAAATGATGGACCAGACACCTTACATCTATCATGCTACAAGACTAACAGTACCTTTATACCCCCTATGCCTCCCCATGTAGAAAGTTTCTTGAAAGTGTGTGAGCATCAGTACTATAAAATATTTCAATGTAACACAAAAGAAGGGAGGTATTTCAATCTCAGTCCCTGTGAGTTCCATAGTTTGAGCCATCTTAGGAAAGATCCGAGGGTGGTAATTAAACCAGCAGACAAGGGAGGAGGGGTAGTAGTGCTTGATACTGGTGACTATCTAAGGGGCATGTCAGCTTTACTGTCTGAGGAAGAAACCTATACTATCATACCTCACAGAGAGGTTTTGCAGATCATAGATAGGGTGCATGATACTATTTATGATTTGCTTATGTGCCGCCAGGTCAGCCAAGAAATATATAATTTTCTTTATATTGAGTTTCCTGTAATACCCATCATCAAGGGCCTCCCTAAGATACATAAGAATGTTACACCGATACCATATAGACCCATAGTATCAGGGGAATATTGGGTAACAGCCCACATATCTAAGTTCGTTGAGGATATGTTGAGACCGGTCGTTAATAATTATTCAACCATATTGAGAGACACTTATGATCTCCTTGACACCATTAAGGACATCAAGTTAGACATGAGCCAGAAACACACGCTTATTACTTTAGACGTTAAAAGTCTATTTACTTCAATACCTAATATTGAGGGATTAGAGAGCATTAGGCAGCTTCTGAGTAAAGAACCTTCTTATAGTAATGACAGGAACATCCTTGTAAGTCAATTACTTGAACTTATTCTTTATAACAATGTGTTTTTATTTGGCAATAGGTATTATTTGCAGAAATGGGGGGTAGCCATGGGCACCCCCTGTGCTAATACCTATGCTAACTTGGTTGTCCTATGGTGGGAGAAACAGTTTCTCTTTCCCCATGAGAGCTTTAGATATGTTAAATTGTATAGGCGTTTTGTGGATGATATCATCATCATCTGGGAAGATGATATATCATCTTTCAACATCTTCCTCAGAAATCTAGAAGCCACCAGCAGCTTCTTAAGATTCACTGTTGAGTCATCCACTACACACATTGACTTTTTAGATGTGACCTTATGTTTTACACCTGAAGGAGGCGTTACATCTACTTTATACAGGAAACCTTTGTGGCGCAACTCACTGTTAACTTTCGATAGCATGCACCCCAGGCATGTCTTCAAGGGAATTGTTAGCAGCCAATTTTCAAGGATCAAGAAACTTTGTAGTAAAGAAGAGGATATTGTTAAAGAGGCTTCGATTTTACAAGATCTTTTTGTCAGTAGAGGCTATGATCCAGGAATGATAGAAAGTATTAAATACAAAATATTGGGTGATATATCACCTAATGAGGTGTCCACATACAAATCAACAACTCGAGTGAATCCACACCACAATAGGAGAGGTCCCATTCCCAGTGACTTGGTCAGATACTTAATTACATATACCAGTGATATTAATAGGATACAGAAGGTTATTCGTGATAATTGGCACTTGCTAACCATGGACCCCTCAACTAGCAGATTTCTAGGGGAATATCCTATCTTTTTATATAAGAATAGCAAAAATTTGAAAAGGATGCTTTGTATGGATACCCATACTTCTATAGAAGCTGATAAGGTGCCTCCAGTTATTTCACACAAACAAGGCACCTATCCATGTTATAATTGCAAGAGATGTAGTTATATCACAAAGGAACAACCCTTTGAACATCCAACCATGGATTATGTTTTCATACCGCACTTTTTTGCTAACTGC
Source organism: Protopterus annectens (assembly GCF_019279795.1). Lineage (NCBI taxonomy): Eukaryota > Metazoa > Chordata > Ceratodontiformes > Protopteridae > Protopterus > Protopterus annectens. Next base: position 122,677,057 of record NC_056743.1, read on the forward strand.
AATTCAAGTAATGTTATATATCTTGCTACATGTATCAAATGTACAACGTTCTATGTAGGCTTAACCAAAAGAAAACTACATGAACGGATATATAACCACCTCTATGATATTAGAAAGAAGGTGGAAACCAATGCACTAGCAAAGCATGTCATAGAATATCCGTCGCATTGTTTCACCTTTAGGATTTTGCAATTGGTGAATGACAACAATAGAGGTGGTAATAAGGATAACATTCTAGCCACCTCAGAACTGCAATGGATTCTGAAGCTAGGAGCCCATTTAGCACCGGGGATTAATAGCTCTATATCTCTAAAACCAGTGCTGTTGTCTCGATGACAGTATACTAAATATAGTATACCAAATTCAATATTTAAGTAATGGTGATGAGACAAATATAAACAAATGTATATTAAGTTGTTATTATTAATGGGATCCCCTTAACAAGTTTTGTCTATAATACATATCATGTCATGCTATGCATGTAGTTTCTCAATGTTCTCATATACTGCCCTTGACTATTGGTTTATATTTTTTGGGCTGTTTCATTTATGCATATATCTTTCTGCACCTTATACACACTTTTTCATATTTGTAAATGATTATAATTCATGCTTGATTTTCATAATTTTCAGAATGTGTATTTTGTTATTTTTATTTAATACGCTGTCCGATTTTTACTCAAGCATGATATTGATAAGCCGTCCTTTCCATTTCTTTTTTTTTCACATTAGCTATCATGGCTCATCTGCTTTAAGATGTTAGTCTACGACACTTATGATTATCATGGTATGTCCTTGTTGTTTACAAGGACTCTAGGTTCACCTTACAGACATGTATTCATGTCATATATTAATTTGTTTGGTGAGGCGTCACATGGACAGTTGTTCATGAATATTAGAGACCTATGTTTAAGAGAGTGTATTTGGTACTGAGGATAATGTTACAAAGATATGTGTGTATACGTTCTATTTTATATGCTTTAATGTAACAAGCACTCAACGTTTAATGCAGACATTGTTTGCTATAGGAACATGTGCAATATTGATGCCATATTTATAGCATATTGCAAAACCAATGATAGAATCTATTTTCTCACACTGTTGCTTTAAATAATTTCTTG
>NC_056743.1:122683176-122778176 GCF_019279795.1 Protopterus annectens
ACTAGCCTACTCTTGGCCGTCTCCTCTGCTTAGGAGAGTTTGAATTACAAGCTCTCATGGCCATTCCTCCTTTCTTAATTTCCACAAAGACAGGGTGAGACTCACTGCTAATCCATCCCTCATGCTTAAGGTAGTGAACAAGCTGTCCCTCAATCAGGCTCTTCACCTACCTTCTTATTTCTCAATCTCCAAAATAGGGAAGAAAGTATCTTGCATTCTCTGGACATTCACAGGCAACAGATTTTATCTAGACAAAATAAAATCCTTCAGGAAGACTTAACAGCTGTTATCTTTTATATTTTATTTTCTAAGTTGGGCCAGATGGTCTCCATACAAACTATATTGCAACTTGGATATCTAAGGGTACTTCTTTCTGCGACTCGCACTATGGCAAGTCCTTTCATTCTTCCTCCCTCTATTCTGATTTCATTGCCAAATTATGGAACACCTTGCTGACTAATATATCAGCCAAAAAGCCCATAGCACAGTTTAAGAAATCTCTAAAAACACACACACAAGCTAATTGGATTTGTAACTGTGACTCCCCAGGTTAGTATCCTCCGTCCTGCTCACCCAGGGTAAACACTCCTCCCTTACTTTTAGGAAGTTGACCTCTTTTTATCTAGCAAGTCTCATTCCTCTTACCTCTCTCTTCCTTTCAACTGTCAGTCCTCTAAGTATGAATATCTGGTGTATACTTTCTATTATAATACTATATCATACTGACTGTAGCTTTGTACGGTTTAAAGTGTTTTATGTTTGTACCTGTATAGTGTACCATTTTCTTCCCACTTTGTTGATGTACATTTTGAACTTTTACTATCCTAATTTTATTTGATGCAAAATCTGTAGTGTCATGCTTCTGTACCTGGAAATTGTATTTTAATTTGTGTTATGTGGTGCTTTTCTCCCTGGCCTCTGCTGGAAAAAGGATACTTGTCCAGTTGGACTTTCCCGGTAACTAAATGTAAAATAAAATAAATTTTTGTCCGAAAAAGCTCATTTCACTATAGTAGTAGCTTCCTTAGGGGCTTTTCTCGAGGGGAGTAGGCACTGGGTCTGTCTTGGTCCTCTGTACACACCTTCACCAAATTCTACAAAGATTCCTTCTCTAGGTCCAGGGCTGCCTTTTGTCTGTCCTGTATGGATCGCTAGAAAATTCATCTACTTGATGGCCAACCACTCTTCTCTCTACCACCTCCATCCCTGGGAATTGCCCGTATGTCAGGAATACCAAAACTGCGATTTCAGTCAGGACATAGTATAGTGTTGTAAAACTTAACAGTAAATGTCCTAGTGATCACTGTTGCAGTATTCCTTTCCTCACTTCTTCACCTCTTCTCTGGCTTGCTTAAAACTTCCATTTCTCCCCCCAAAACATCCCAGGCTGTGTTTTACACTAACTTCATAATGAACTGGCTCTCCCCACTTAAGCACCATGTTCAATAATAGGCTTTGTGCCCACTGAATGGCGCATAGCAACAGTTATCCCACTCCACAAAGGAGGAGCCACCACTGATCCCGGGAACTATCGACCTATTAGCCTGACGAGCCTGGTCTGCAAGGCCATGGAACATATCATCATGGAACTCATAAACAAAGACATTGGTAACCTTCGAACTCTGGATTCCACCCAGTTCGGGTTTGTGAAAGGCAGATCATGCCTCCTGAACCTGATTGACTTCTTTGAGGCAGTCACCAAAGCTGTAGATGAGGGTAAGATGGTTCACACAGCCTACCTTGACCTCGCCAAGGCTTTCGACACCATCCTCCATTCTGGAATTATAGCTAAACTCACTAAACTAGGTATAAATCCATACGTCACAAGATGGGTTGTCAACTGGCTCACTGACAGAACCCACACTGTAAAAGTTGCAGACTCCTAATCTGACCTCAAAGCAGTGACAAGTGGAGTACCACAGGGTTCCGTCCTGGGACCTCTCCTGTTTGGTATCTACTTCTCTGAAGTACAGGCTAACACAGAAGGCCTCTGGCTAACGAAGTTCACAGATGACTGTAAATAGGAGCCATAGTCAAGTCCCAAATGATGTGGACATCCTACAGAAGGGCCTCACTGAGACAGATGCCTGGTGTCAGAGCCATGGCCTCAATCTCAATGCCAAAAAGTGCAGTGTCATCCCCTTTGGTAAAAACTCTGTACCCATGAACTACCACATAGGCAGCAATCTACTAAACACCGAATGCATGATGAGACCTTGGGACCCAGGTGGACGGTAGTCTCTCCTTTGATAGACGCATCGTAACATTAGTCAGGAAGTCCTTCTACGTGGTAGACCTCATCATAAAAGGGTTCTCATCCAGGAAAAAGTAGGTCATTGTTCCCCGCTACTCGACTCTCATTAGACCCATTATAGAGTACAACACCCCTTTTGGAATGTATCTCACAAGACATCTGCAACAGCTGGAAAGGCCACAGAAGTACCTCACAAAGAGGATTACTTGCCTCAAACAAATGCCCTACACTGACCGCCTCAAAACTCCAGCTTTACTCCATAGCATATCGCCTACTCCAAGGTGGTCTTTGCCTAACATATAAAGCTATGTCAAACCCAGAGCTGTTGGCCATGCTACATCTAAAGAAATCCCAATCCCTCCGAGCTACACGCTCTAGGGACCTAAACCTTGTCACCACAATAAACAGGACATGCTGGAGGGATAGATTCCTGTCCCAGAGACTTCCCATACTCTGGAACAGGCTACCCATCTATGTCAAGCAAAGTTCTTCATTAGCACTCCAAGAAAAATCTTGATGAGTGGATGGGAAGTAGGAAATACACCCTGGGGATCACTTCTGTCTCTCTGCTCGACAGTGGCACAGGAAAATTACTTTCTTGGGTGGCGTAAGCCAGGGAGCCTTGTTGGCTAGGCTTACATAGGTCCTTGGGCTGATAGCCTAGTACCTACCTATGAACCTTGCTCTGCTACATGGAAACAGGGAAGTTTACTTATGTATTCAAGCTACACCCCCCTAGCTGACCAGCCTCCCTCTCTCAATGGTCTTCTGGCCGCTGGCTTGCAGGTAGCTTGAGGATCATTGCTTGTACATACGTCTGTATACATCATGCGTTTGGACATACAGCCTGAGGAAGGTTAAGCTTTAGTACCATAGGATGATGTCAGCAGTGACAGCCTGTGTGTCAGGGATACTGCAGCAATGATCATTAGAACATATAGTATTATGGTAAGTTCTTACATGACTGTACTTTTTTTCCCCAGGAGTCTTGTCTTAAACCTCCACAACATTAGCCTATAGATGTCTGGAGAGTGGACCTACTGTGCTTAGGTTTATGGGTAAAGGGGAGGAATTTTGTTGCTTGGGAAAGTTTTTTAGATGCTGAGCTGGCAAAGTTCTGAAGATAGAGGAAGTTGGGCCTGCACATAAACATCTGTCATGTAAGTGTGTAACTTTTTATTGTGTATATGCATACTGTTAGGAGATGCACCTTCAGAATTATGATGTCCTTCCATTTTAGCATTCCTAACATTAAGAATCCCCTACCAAGGGCAGCCTGACGTCCGACCAGTATATCAAAGCCTTAGGTTACCTTAAGGTGCACCATACGTCACACGTATGCTCCTTGCGTAACTTAGGGCATAAAGGTGACATCCGGACGCCAACTTTCGATAGTCTCTCTGAGCGCCTGTTTCATTGCTGGTTTCACTGAGCTGTTGCAGATAATTGGCCCCAATGGGGTTCCTTTTTACCTATCTTTTTGTTGCATGTGGAGTTTTATGTCATCCAAAGAAGGGATACTATAAATGCCAGTGTGGGAACAGATTTCCGTCTTTTCTTGACACCTTGCACAGCCATACATTCTGTTCACTCTCTTAGGCTGTCGTACCTAAAACTCTGGACAGTAGACTTTATTTTTTTGGCACTTTATCTTGCGAATCAGCATCTTAAGCTTCTTGTGAAAGATACTATGGGAGGGAACCTTTCACTTCAAAGGACAGCCATCAGTGAAGAAGGCCAAGAAGCCTAAGCCGAAATCTTCTGCTCTTCAGCCTGCACTGGATGTGTCTCCTGAGGCGAGTGAATGCCCTGCTTTATTCTTGGATTTCTCTGTTTTGACTAGGTTGAAAGTTGTTGGAGACCCGACACTAAGCACGTCCGAAGATGCATTGCAGACTTCCACATGAGATGCTTCGGGGAACAACAGCTGATTGTCTCCAAGGGGCCTAGGGGGATTCCTCAGATATTAGTCTGATAAGTCCCTACTACCATCATTGAATGCTGTCCTTGGTCACAGCCTTACAAATTCTCTTAAGACAGATGTCCCATTGAAAAAAAGCAAAAGACTAAACGCATTACTCCTGCTCAAAAGAACCCTCAAAGTGAGTGGCAGTCTTTTACTCAAGGTTTGTTTAGTTCTTTGACTACATTGAAACCTCCTCAGGGAGTTTCTGTTCCTGCCCTCTGTGGTCCTCTAATCCCTTTTAAAAGACTAAGGAGAACAGGATTGTTCTGAGGAAGAGAGAGAGAGAGATGAGGAAACCCTGGCTTACTCTTCTCAGATTCTCTGTTTGGATTATAGCTCGGAGGAAGAGTAGTCTACTAGTCCTGTTATGCCTTTTGAAAAAATTTCTTTTTGGGACACCATCTCTATGATGGAGTTCTTTAAATGTGATTGAGCTCAGGTTTCTGAGATACAAAAAAAAAGGTACTATGAGTTGCAGATGTATTAAACTAGGCCTTCTGCTGTTCCTCCTTTTCTGGCTGCCTTATTGGATGCATTTTCTAATGCTTCTAAGACTCCAGGCTGTCATCCCCCTGCCCCCAAGCAACCTGATAAATTCTGTATGGTGTCTGAGGACTGTAAATATTTGTTTAAATGACCTCCTGCTGTCCCATTAGTGGTGTCTGTAGCCTCTGAAAAGCCACCTCAGGTGCTTCCTTCTCCTATGTTAGTCCCCTCTGATAAGAGATAGCTAGGGAAGAAGGTTTATACTTCTGCTACTTTGGCTTTTAAGGCTTTTAATTATCAGACTCCTGTGTCCAGCTATTTGTTGACTGTCTTATCCCAGGCTTGTCGGGTTATTTCTGACCTTCCAGACTGAGGGTAAGAATTCTGCCCTTTCCTTATCAGGGATTTCCTCCCAGGTGGCTCATCATTCCATCAAGTGTAGTTATGATGCAGCAGATGATTGTTCTAGGGCTGCTGCTTTTGGGTCACTGGTGAGGAGATATTCTTACCTTTGGTTTCAACCTCTGCCTGATGATAGTAAGGCTAAGTTGATGGATGCCCATCTTGATGAACATTTGTTTGGTGAAGCTGCTGCTGCTTTTTATGTACCTTTAGGCAAGAGTAAGGCTTTACAGGAATTTAAACATTTGTTTCTCTTCTGCCTAAATTCCAGAGAAATTACCCCAGTAAGTTAGCTTTTGTTCACAGGCAATCTCGTCTTCCTCCTAAGGGTAAAAAGGATGGTAAGCAGTCTCCTCCTGCTAAAGCTACTCAAACTTCTGTGCCTCAGAAGTCTCCCTTTCCAGGTAAACCAGGTGCTGTCTGACTATCCTGTTCTTCCCAGCCACTTTCCTATTTCTCTTCGCCTTCCTTTCTCTCTGCCTGTTTAGCTACAGATTGCTCAGGATTCCTAGGTCCTGTCCATTATTCACCAGGGGTATTTCATGGTCTGGAAATCCCTTCCCTCTTTTATGGGTATTCCTCAACCCCCTTAGGAACAACTGCCTTTCTTTCCAGAGGTGCTTCGGGAAATTTTGAGACTGGGTACTATTCAGGAGGTTCCTGTGTCTCAAAGGGGGAGGGGTTTTTACTCCAGGATCTTTCTAGTGCATGGGAAAGAGGTGTACTTGGAGACCAGTTCTAGACCGTTCTTAGGTAAACTCTTTCCGAAGGTGCCCTCCTTTTTGAATGTTCTCCCTTCAGACTCTGGTCCCTTTTCTGCTTCCTCAGGTTTATAGGGTGTCTCAGGATCTCAAGGATGCTTATCTCCATATTCCAATTCATCTCCTTTTAAGGAAGTTTTTACATTTTTGTGTGCTTCATCTCTGCTTTGCCCTTTGGCCTTTCTACTGCCACAAGTATATTCACCAAATGTCTCGTTCCTGTAATTGCTTTTTGCAGGGTTCAGGGGAACCAAGTCTTTCCTTACTTGGATGACCTTTTTCAGGCATCCTCCCCAGTGCGCCTGTTGGAAAATCTTAATTTTGCCATTTCTCTTGTGCAAAACCTGGGGTTCACAGTAAACCACACACAGTATTTTTTGACGCCTTCTCAAGACCATAATTTTCTGGGGTACAGGATTCAGACTGTGCCTGTGCTGGCATTCCTGCCTCCTCCCAAAGTCTTAACACTCATTTCCTGCTTTCAAATGCTTCTTCGAGTTCTGTAACAGACAAGGGAGTTTGAGACTACTGGAGTTCATGGCATCCACCATCCCTATGCTTCCTCTGGCCAAACTCCACATAAGAAAATTTCAGTGCTTTCTGAAGTCCGTTTAGCTTCAACTTGCACATCCCCTAGAACTTGTAATTACTCTGCTGCCTTGTCTCAAGAGGGAACTTCAGTGGCGGATTCAGCAGTTGTCTCTAAATCCAGGGCTCCCCTTTCAACCTCCTGTTCCTTCTCAAGAACTTTTCACAGATGCTTCAGATGTGGGATGGGGTGCATCTTCTGGCTCCCTAAAGGTAAAGGGGGGGTATGGTTGCTTCTTCAATAGAAAGAGCACATCAGTGTCCGAGATGAGAGCTCTTCTGCTGGCACTTCAGACTTTTCATCCTCTCTTCTCCCCAGAACTTGTAAAGATGTTTACAGACAGTACCACAGTGATGTGGTATGTCAACAAAGAAGGGGGAACACGATCTTATCTTCTTTGCTGGTTAGCATTCCTAGTGTGGGACCTTGCCATCCAGTATGAAGTGACTCTTCAGTCAGTTTACATTCCCTCAGATTGTGGCAGACACTCTGAGTAGTTCCTTAACTCAGTCCCATGAATGTATGCTTCACAGGGATGTATTTCTGAACATTGTCCACCAGTGGGGTACTCCTCAAATAGATCTTTTTGCCTCCCTTCTGAACAGATAACTTCCTCTATTTTGTGCCAGAGTCCCAGATTCTCTGTTCTGGAAGGTGGATGCCCTATCTTTCTCTTAAGAGGATATTTCCTTATGCTTTCCCTCCTCTTCACCTCACTCCAAAAGCCCTGATCAAATTCAGCAGGATGTTTCCAAAATGTTGTTGGTGATGCCTTTTTGACCAAGACTGCATTGGTCTCTCTTGTGCATTTAGCCTAGGGCAGATGTTCATTGTGTAATACTGCTGCAGTCGTCACACTTGGGTTATCCTGCCGTCAGGCGGACCCGCAGTCGGCCGAATCCCAAAGTCTTGGTCCGGCGTCGGTTGTCGTCGCTTCTTCCCTGACGTCAGTGCGACAGGGGTATAAAAGAGGCAGCCGACGCCATTTTCTCCAGTCTTTCTTGCCGCGTGGTGCCCGAAGCAGAAGCAGTTTGCAAGTGCCAGTCAGCCAGCTCCTGAGATTTTCGAATCTAATTTCAGCCTCAAGTCTTTTCTAAAGCTAAGTACCCCGCTGGGGAAACTTTTCTTGCCTCAGACCAATGTCAGATAAAGTTAATAATTGCATTTCTTGTGGGAAGCAATTATAAGGATTTTCATTCTTATTGTATTCCTTGCCTAGGCCCAGACCACGACGTCTCTGGTTGTTGGTTTTGTGCTAGGTTCAACAAATGTACAATCAAGCGTCGGGCAGATTTCGCCCAACATTATTTTGGCAGATAAATTAATTATAGCATGTCGTCGGAGCAACCGATATCAGCAACGATTAAAAAACGCAAGGATAAGGACAGGCAACCAAGGCCAGACCAGATACCGAGGCCTGAGCAAGGCCTGCTGCCGGTTCTCCGGTTTTCAGCGAGGCGCCTACGCAGCCCCTGACTACTGCAGATTTAGAAATTCTGACGACCTCCCAGACCGAATCAGCTGGGCCTCAGGAGCCGGTTCCATCTCAGCCCTCGGACGCCAACCCTGACGGTGATCCGGGGATTTTGGACAGGCCTTCGGTTTCTGAAGGTGTCTTCAAACTGACAGCTATCTCTATTAAGTCTTATGCTAAACTTAAAGCCCCCTTAAAAGTTAGGAAACCAGGTCCACAGTTCCCCCCCACAGGCCCCTATGCCTAAAAAACAGATGCTTAAGATGGCTGAAGATTTAATTACCCTTATCAGGGGTTCACAACCCCCTCCTGACAAAAGGCCTAGACTGGAGGAAGATTATCCTTCCTCTGACCAAGCATCCATTACCTCAGCTAACTCTGGGAACCAGGATTATTCCTTCCCTCCTTATGAAGACTCATATGCTGAAGAGTCCATTCCCTCTGTCTCCCCCCCTGAAGACTACTCTTTTGGGGAAACTTTATACACCATGAGGGAACACTTCCACTGGGAAGGCCAAGATTACTCTGACTCTAAGAAAAGACTCCATGAGTTTCTTCTTCTCCCACAGCATAGACCCCTTGCAATTCTTCCAGTTTTAGACATTTTGGATGATGTTTACACCGAATCTAGTCTAAACCCAGATTCCTTACCTCCTGCACCAGCTAAACCAGACAGATACTACCGAGTTCCTGATTCTCATAAGTTTCTATATAAAAGCCCTGTTGCAGACCCCAAAACCATTTCCTAGGGTCCCAAAGGGGTTAAGGCCTCTACTGCTAGGAATCCACTACCTTCTGAAAGAGATTCCAGAGCATTAGAAAGATGGGGGAAGAAAGTGTATACGTCTGCCACTTTGGCCATGAGGGCCTTAAACTGTCAATTCCACATGCTAAAATACCAGCAGTACTTGATTACACAGTTAAAGTAGAAAATTATCCCTCAGACAGATCAACCCGATTTCAAAGAGATGCAGGATTTGCTGCATGCAGCAGAACAAGTGGGAAAGCATACCTTACAGTGTAGTTTTGATTCATTGGAAGCCTTATGTAGAGCAGCTGTCACAGGATCTGTAATACGTAGACGTGCTTGGCTAAAAGAGCAAGCCTTACCAGAACATGTCAAAGCAAAGTTATTGGATGCTCCATTGCATAAAGATGTGTTATTTGGTGTCAAAGCAGAGGAAGTTTTAAAGAAAATGGAAGAAAAGGCAAAATCTATGCAGACAGTTAAAGATTTTTTACAGGTACAATCTCCCCGTTTCAGCAGAAACTGGCCATCAAAAAACTGGTCCTTTCCTGCATCAGACAGACCCCAAAGGGGTAGGTACAGATGCCCAAGGGGCAGAGGCCAGCCACAAGATTCTTTCTGGCCTAGACAATGGCACACAACAACTCAAAGAGGTGGAGACGAAAGATCTCAACCCTTCAGGAAACGAACACAATGACTTCCCTCTTCGCCTGCCAAGCAAAATTGCTCTGGCAGTACCTTTCGGAGGAAAACTGGCTCTATTTCCACACAATTGACGCATCATAACAAAGGACAAATGGGTTCCGGATATTATTATCCGAGGTTACAGATTTCATTTTCACACTTTACCACGGATGAGAGGCATGCCAAATCTGCCTCCAAACCAATGGGCAGAGGCACAAACGCAAATTTCAGCTCTCATGGATATGAAAGCAATTCAAAGGGTACCTACAAAGGAGCAAGGTCAAGGTTTTTACTCAAGACTATTTCTAGTACCAAGAAAGGACAAAGCCTGGAGATCCATTTTAGACCTCTCAATTCTAAACACTTACCTGGAGGTACCCAAATTCAAAATGCTCACACTACAGCAGCTTCTTCCCATGCTGGGCAAGGAGTCTTGGCTGGTAACGTTGGACCTCAAAGAGGCATACCTGCATGTCCCTATCAGACAAGATTGCAGAAGATACCTCAGATTTTTGGCAGGTACAACGAATTATCAATTTTCTGCATTGCCCTTTGGCTTATCTACTGCGCCCAGAGTATTTACGAAATGCCCTGGCATCAGTAATTGTATACTGCAGACAACGAGGAATACAAATGTATCCATATCTGGACTGCCTGATCCAAGCGGACAGCAGGGACATTCTATTACAGCATCTGGCATTTGTAACAAAGCTGCTAAGTTGCCTAGGGTACACAGTAAACAAAAAGAAGTCAAAGCTAATACCCTCACAAGACATAATATTCCTGGGTGCCAGCTTAAATACAACGGCCCAGATGGCTTATCTCACGCCAGACAAACAAAAACAACTGACTCAATACTTCAAAAAGATGGCAACTTTTGCCCATCTCACTGCAAGGAAAATCCTGCAGGCATTGGGGTTCATGGCATCCTGCATTCAACTAATTCCACATGCAAAGCTGCATATGAGGAAATTACAATGGTACCTGAAAAGTGTATGGACTCAACACAGGCACAGTCTTGAAACAAGTATACCTCTCATCCCCTGCCTTAAAAAAGAGTTCCTGTGGTGGGCTCAAGCATGTCAAATAAACAAGGGTCTTCCTTTTGTCTTACCTCCAGCAAACCAAACTCTGACAACAGATTCTTCAGACTACGCCTGGGGAGCACAGATGACAGGACAGTGCATACAGGGCAAATGGTCCGCAAAACAAATGCATCTACACATCAACCAAAAGGAGATGCTAGCTGTGCAAAATGCACTGACAGCCTTCAAGGACCTCTTGCATCCAGGATAACTACTAATAAGGACAGACAACACCACAGTTATGTGGTACATAAACAGGGAGGAACACTCTCCTACCCTTTATGCAGACAGGCAATGACCTTGTGGAACACAGCATTGACTTTCCAAGTACCACTGCAAGCACAATTCCTGCCAGGAAAGGAAAACATATTGGCAGACGAATTAAGCAGAAATTTGACAGATCCTCACGAGTGGAGACTACACCCACAAGTATTTTCAATGATAACTCAAAAGTGGGGACTCCCAGACATAGATCTATTTGCCTCCCCCAACAATTGCCAACTACAGAAATTTTGCACAAGGACTTATCATTCCCTAGCCTGGAAAGTGGACGCCCTATCATTCAGTTGGACAGCATTGACAGTCTATGCCTTCCCACCACTACCTTTCTTGACCATGGTATTACTGAAAGTCAGATCAGAGAGACCTCAAATGATCCTCATTGCTCCGGACTGGCCACGTCAGCACTGGTACCCATTACTAAGGACCTTGACTCACAGCCCTCCATGGATCTTACCTCAATTCCCACTTCTGTTGACTCAGCAAAACTCTCAGATCCTTCACAGTCAGCTCAGGACTTTAAATTTAGCTGCATGGAGAATACCTTGAATTATCAATCAACACTTCTCTCAAAGGACATCCTGAATGTCATTTTGGAGGCCAGGAGGCCCAGCACCAGAAAAACTTACTCAGACAAATGGAAAAGATTTTGTGCATGGAACCAGGCTGAAGGCCAAAATCCTTGGATACCAAACATTCCTCAAATACTACAATACTTAACTGAGATGCTACACAAAGGCCTTTCTTTCTCATCCATTAAGATCCATGCTTCAGCCATTTCAGCTCAATATAATACGGATCCTCCCATATTCTCACACCCTTTACTAAGGCAGTTTCTCAAAGGGGCTAAGAATATAAGACCCCCCCGAAAACCCCCAACGCCTGCTTAGGACCTCAACTTCGTTTTAGAAAAATTAACACTGCCTCCTTTCGAACCAGCCTTCTCAGCAGAACTACAATACTTGTCATGGAAAACAGCTCTGTTGCTGGCTATCACCTCAGCACGCAGGATCTCAGAACTACAGGCACTTATGGCAGTGGAACCTTTCATCATTTTCCATCAGGACAGAGTCTCTTTACGAACTAACCCTACCTGTATGCCAAAGGTAGTATCCAGTGTGGCTTTGAATCAGACCATTCATTTACCCACCTTTTATCCAAACCCTCAGAATAAAGGAGAAAGACTCCTTCACTCTTTGGACATTCCCAGACAGCTGCGCTACTATTTGGATAAGACAAAGACCTTCAGAAAAACTGACCAACTCTTTGTATCCTATGCTGCAGGTTCACAAGGAAAGGCTATTTCAAAACAGACCATCTCCAAATGGATAGCACATTGTATCCGTTTTTGCTACTCGCACCATGGGAAGGCAGTGCCTGTTAATATTAGGTCCCATTCTACCAGGGCTACAGCAACCTCAGCAGCCTTTCTCAGGGGGGTTCCAACCAAGGACATTCTGGAGGCAGCTACTTGGAGTTCAGTGCACACCTTTACCAAGCACTGCCACCTTCCATTATACTCAAAAAACAGAGCTGGTTTTGCCACTGCAGTTCTGCAGGGCATGCTAGCTTCACCTAACCCAGTTTAGTACCAGCCACCCATCCATAGCTTTGGGATTCAACCCAAGTGTGATGAGTGCAGCAGTATTACACGATGAACATAGTACAGTTTTGTACCTACCATAAATGTAGATGTTCGAGTGTATATACTGCTGCAGTCCAGGCTACCCTCCCACCATCCCCTCTACATACCAGAGTGTTAGTTATAACTCCATGTACATCAATCTAATGGATGCATGCCTATATGGTGTATTTGCTAACAGGTAGTACTATTGTTTATTTACTAAGGTATTTTGCATAGTTATTTGTATTGCCTTCCTAGTTGGGGGCACCTGACATCTGGGGCAAGAAAAACTGAAGAAAATGGCATTGGCTGCCTCTTTTATACCCCTGTTGCACTGACGTCAGGGAAGAAGCGACAACAACCGACGCCGGACCAAGACTTTGGGATTCGGCCGACTGCGGGGACCGCCTGACGGCAGGATAACCCAAGTGTGATGACTGCAGCAGTATATATACACTAACATCTACATTTATGGTAGGTACAAAACTGTACTTTATCACAAGTTACCTCACAGGGTGCACCTTCTCACACAGGAGAAGGTATCATCTGTGCCTACCTGTCCACACTTCAGCTGACATTGCGGGTGATAGGATTTTGATTCCACATAGAAACCTTTTTCTAAGGAGGTGCTTAGGGTCCTGCAGGAGGCCAGGAAACCCAATAATAGGAAAGCCTCCTTATCCAAATGGAACTCCCTCCTGGTCCATTTATCTTCAGGATGTGCTGGTAGCCTCTTTTTTTTTTTTTTTTTTTCTCCTTGGACTGGAATTCCTACTGGAGATGTCTGTTTTGAACTGGGTATATCCGGATGTCACCTTTATTCCCTTTGTTACACTAGGAGCATACTTATGACATATGGTATAGCTGAAAGCAATGTAAGGCTTTGGTATACTGGCCAGGCGTCAGGCCGCCCTTGACAGTGGATCCCTTAATGTTATGTATACTGCAACAGTGAGGAGGAGGACATCTACTCCTATGGTAAGATTTTACACAGCTGGATTTTATCCATGAACATTCTTTTCCATCTTTATCTTCTTGTGTCTTTGGTGAGGGGAGTCATCATGATAGCCTCCCTTGCCTCCTCCTGGCTCTCTCCTTTACTAGGAGATTTTGAGTTGCAGGCTTTTATATCACTATAAAAAGGAAACCAACTGTGCTATTTGCCCTAATTTCATGTTGATAACGATTCGCCTCCCACCGCCATTACCGGAGAATTATTTTGAGATGAGCATTACACTAATGTGCATTTGTTACATTGGTGCCATTCTACAGAGAACCAACCTTCTAGGCTCAGCATAGAGTTGTGCTTCGGGACTGAACTTGAGCTGGCAGTAGTTTATGGTATTTCTGACATATTGACTGACTTTTAACTCTTTATAGTCATAGGTCCCGGCTGCTTAATCAGATTAGAGTTTTTGATTTTATCACATGATTCTGTAGTAGTGCATACTAATATATTTTGTGTTGTTTTCTGTTTGTGTTGAAGAGGAAAAAGAGTGCAGTAACGTACCTGAATAGCACAGTGCATCCTGGGACCCGAAAGCGGGGTGAGTGGAGGTCTTTTTCTCAAACCTTTTTAATCCTTTGAAATTCAGTGTTGGAGTGGTATAAAGGCACAAATGGATTTTTAGATTTTATAATTAAAATCATTTCTTTGTTCCTAACATTTGATGATTACCATAATGAATACTGTTATAGAATGATTTTTTTTTATATATACAAATGAGTTTAACCACAAGCAAACATTGCTTTGAGTTGTTGTTTCCAGAGCAATTCAGGTCTCTTTCCCATGCCAAAAACTTGGGTATGATGCTTATTAAAAGAAAAATCACATTCAGTCTGTTAGTTGGCTTGAAACCAGAGGATTCATCCAAGTATCCGGCTGATAAACCCTTTTATCTCTGTTTAGTTAAGTGTTCAGAAAGGTTGATTGTCTCTCGTGGGAATCAGACCCCTTGCCAGAAGTTCCACTCTGTTTATTTTGTTTAGGGACCAAGCATGACTTGTTAAATTTCCCCCCTTTTGTGCCAGATTTAACAGAGCTATTAAGTGCAGGGCTGAATCCCTCTGTCAGTGCCTGCAGTCAGGTCGTACTCTACCTCTGCATGTCATGGCATCCACTGGTTCCCAGGTCATCGTCCTAAAGAAGAGTCAAGAGAAACACAAGGAGGAGGAGGTTCCAGCTGGCTGATAAACATGTGTGTCAAGCCTGTTCACTCTATACTTGAAATTGCTGGTACAATTCTGGTGCCTTTGTAGTCCCATGGTCCGACACGTGCTAGGCCAAGTCTCTTGGCAGGACCCTTCCAGCAGCTGCAGTGATTATGGCCCAGCCCAATTCATTACAAACTGGCACCAGAACAACTACGGCTGGGTCCAAAGCCACTATGCCGGCTATAGCTTTTCATGCCAGAGTGGTGAGTTGAGTGTGATATCATTATCAACTTGATGGTAATTCGAGAGTAAGGAGCTAGAAACTGGATCAAGGCCATGGCCACTGTCCTATGATCTTAGGCCTTGTCTGTACCTAAACACAAACTGTTCAAGTCCGAGAGGCAGGTAGGTTTACTTCAACTGATGCTGTCCAGATCCCCTTCCTAGGTCTCTCCACAGGACCTAGTCAAGCTGTCTCATGGCTTCATGGATTTCATTAAGTGAAGGCAACACACACACACTGGAAAAGGAATGTGTGCCCAGAACCTCCCCTGGGAAAAGGAAATGGATACTTCTCATGAAGAGGCTGATTCCTGAGAGAGGTTGAGGAGGAACCTGCCTGTTTGGAGCACTTTCTCAATCTGCAATATTTGGATTCTGAATCAGAAGACATGCTCTCAGCCTGGCCTCCTATGGATTTATCCTTTAGGGGTACCCTTCATAGAATAAAAAAATCTTTCAATTTTCAGTCTAGGAAATTTTCCCAGATGAAAGCCAATTGAGAAGACTTTTGAACTTTATTTCACCTAGACCCCTTCTGTACCTCTAGTTCAGAGTATTGGATAATGTGTATGATGACTTGTCATTGCAGCCAGATTCCCTACCCCCTGCCTCAGGAAGCCTGGTCCCTTCTATAGAGTGTTTGAGTCCCATATGCACCTCTGTAAGAATGCTGTGGCAGTTTTGGCTGTGGTGTCTTAGTTAGTAAAGGAATCGTATGTGCCTGTTTATAAGAATCCTTTGACAAAGTGATTATGAAAGACTAAAATATCTGAACTTGCACATTCTCTTACAGATATTAAGAGGAGATCTTTTTCAGGTATATAGAACATTTAGGGACCACTATCTCTGGGAATGTTTGGGGTTATCAAAAAGTACTAGAGAATCATCAGATAACCTATGTACAAGATTCTATAGGAATGAGAAGTGTACTAATTGGTTTTCTGACAGAGTAGCTGATGCTTGGAACAGACTACCAAATTACATTAAAGTACTAATTTGGATATTTTTAAGAACAGCCTGGACATTTATTATGGGTACAAGTGATGTTTTTCGTGTTTCACTGTTAGTCATCAGACGTGGATTATCCTACCAGGGGTAGCCCTCAGTCTGCCCGAATACCAGAGACTTAGTATTTCTGCGTCGGTTGATGTCACTCCAGGACTGACGTCAGGTTGTCAGTGGTATAAAAACAGGCAGCTGACGCCATTACACCCGTCTTTCTTGCTGAGGAGCCAGAAGCAGTACGCACGAGTGCCAGTCTGCTGCTACCTGAGTTTTTGTTTCCGAAATTGAAGTTGAAGCCTTCTAAAGCTAAGTACCCCATTGGGGATCCTTTTTTCTTGCTCTAACCGATGTCAGAAAAAGTAAATTGTTTCGCCTGTGGAAAGCATATACCACACAGAGATTTCCCTTCTTACTGTGTCAGTTGTTTTAAGCCCAGACCATGACGTCCCTCTCTTTCGGTTTTGTGCTTTGTTCAATGCCAGAACTATACGTCATTGGGCCCTTATCGTAGCTAAATACTATAGATGTTCATCGTGTTTCACTGTTGCAGTCATGACTGTAGGGTTCTCGGTCGGCCAGAATCCCAAAGTCTGGGTCTGGCGTCGGCTGTTCAGCCATGCTCCCTGACGTCAGAGCGCCAGAAGTACAAAGCCGATGCCATCTTCTCCAGTCTTTCTTGCCGTGCGGTGATAGCAGTTCGCAAGTGCCGGTCGGCTGACTCCTGACGAATTTTTCTGATATGCTTCGGTCCGAAGATTTTCTTCTCCACTCAAAGCTAAGTACCCCGTTGGGGAAACTTTTTTCTTGCTCCATTCTGATGTCAGAAAAAGTTAATAATTGTATTTCATGTGGGAAGCAAATACCTCATAAGGATTTTCATTCTTACTGTATTCCTTGCTTAGGCCCTGACCACGACGTAGCTAGTTGTCGGTTTTGTGCTAGATTCAATCAACGTGCAATTAAGCGAAGGTACGATTTTGCTTTTCATTACTTCGGTAGGCGCTTTAACTACAAAATGTCGTCGGATACGGTCCCGGCTACCGGAGTTCACAAATGTCGCAAGGATAAATACAGGCCTCCAAGGTTCAAATCTGATGATAGCACACAAGCGGAGCCAGCTTCAGGTTCGGCCGTCGTCAGTGAGGCACTTTTGCAGCCCCTGTCATCTGCCATTTCAGAACAGACGGCCGAAACGGACCCTCACGAGGAGCCAACCAGGCCTTTAAATATTTCTTTTGCAGGACCTTCGGGCAATGCTCCTTCGGATGGATCCTGAGCCGCTGTGCAGGTACCGGCTTCCTAAGGGGTTTTCAGGCCTACTTAGCTACTAGTAAAGACAAAGCCAAAGAACTCCTAAATCAAAGACTTCAACACAGGCCTCTTCTTAACCGGCTCCCAAGTCACAGAAACAGTTACTCAAGATGGCGGAGGATTTACTTACTATGATTACGGGTTCACATCCCCCTCCAGACAAAAGGCCAAGGCGCAGGATGTTTATTATGATTCCTCTGATCAGGCTTCTGTTTCCTCAGTTTCTTCTTCTGATCAGGAACATTCTTTCCCTCCTTATGAGGATTCTGATGCTGAAGAATCCATTCCTTCAGCTTCTCCCCCTGAGGATTTCTCTTTTGGGGAAACTTTGCATGAAATGAGGGAGCATTTCCACTGGGAAGGACAGGAGTATTCGGAATCCAAGAAAAGACTGAGGGATTTTCTTCTTCTTCCCCAACATAGACCCCTGGCTATTCCTCCTGTTTTGGATATTGTGGATGATGCCTTTTCAGAGGCTAACTTAACCCCTGACTCTTTTCCTCCTGCTCCTGTTAAGCCTGATAGATATTACAGGGTTCCTGATTCCCATCAGTTTTTATACAAGAACCTTTCTGCTGACCCTAAAACCATTTCTCAGGGTCCTAAGGGAGTTAAGGCCGCTTCTGCCAAAAATCCCATTCCTACTGAAAAGGATTCTCGATCCTTAGAAAGATGGGGCAAAAAGGTGTACACTTCTGCTACTTTGTCCATTAGGGCTTTAAACTGTCAGTTTCATATGCTTAAATACCAGCAATTTCTCTTGTCTGTCTTAAAACAAAAGCTTACTTCCATTTCTGCCTGTGCAGATGATAAGGAATTACATGACTTATTGCATGCCACTGAACAGGTTGGGAAGCATGGTTTACACTATGGATTTGATGCCTTGGAGGCATCTTGTAGGGCTGTGGCCTCTGGCACAGTCATTAGAAGGCATGCATGGCTATAGGAACAAAATTTACCTGAACAAGTAAAGGCTAAATTATTGGATGCTCCTGTTCAGCATAATTTTTTGTTTGGATCAAAAGCTGAAGAGGTGATTAAAAAGATGGAGGATAAGTCGAAATCCATGCAAACAGTTAAAGATTTCTTACAAGTACAGCCACCTAGATTTAGCAGGAATTGGCCTTCAAAAAATTGGTCCTTTCCCACTTCAGACAGGCCTCAGAGGGGTAGATATAGACGCTCCAGAGGGAGGCCTCAAACACAAGCCCTCTCGGAGGAAAACTCTCTCTTTTTTATCAAAATTGGACTCAAATAACCCAAGACAAATGGGTTTTGGATGTGGTTTTAAGAGGTTACAAATTCCATTTTCATACCTTGCCAAGGCCAAGCGGATGCACGAAAACTGCCAGACAAACTAGTGAAATAAAAAACCCCGATGGAAGCTGCAACAGGCGTGGTGAAATAAATCCAATGACCAAGCGATAGCTGTAAAAGCTGTTATGTTAGCACTTTATTAAACAAGAACTTTCGGTAGGTTAATAACCAACCTTCCTCAGACAAAACAGTTACTAAGAAGTAATAGGGAGTTTAAATACACTTGTCCCTCCCAGTTAATCAAGATTTAATTGATTTCCATCTTCAATTAAAAAATTCCTTTTAACCATTTGTATACATTACAAATAAAAACAATTTTTTATGTATTGATAAAAGCACTTTGTTAAAAACACATTGTTTAAAAACATCCTTTGAGAATGATCTTGCGTACAAGTTATTAAAACTGTTTTTCTTATTAAATAAATAATATAATATACAATCATCCAACCCCTTATAGAAATACAGAATTATTTCTACTAGAGTTACAATTATGTAAAACAGTATATTTGATAAAGTGATCACAGGCTCCTGTAACCATACAAGGGGAGAGCAACCCACCCCTATTTCTCGAATGAACACAAAAAAGCCCAAAAAAACACACATTGCTGGAGCCGGTGATCACTTTATCAAATATACTGGTTTACATAATTGTAACTCTAGTAGAAGTAATTCTGTATTTCTATAAGGGGTTGGATGATTGGATATTATATTATTTATTTAATAAGAAAAACAGTTTTAATAACTTGTACGCAAGATCATCCTCAAAGGATGTTTTTAAACAATGTGTTTTTAACAAAGTGCTTTTATCAATACATAAAAAATTGTTTTTATTTGTAATGTATACAAATGGTTAAAAGGAATTTTTTAATTGAAGATGGAAATCAATTAAATCTTGATTAACTGGGAGGGACAAGTGTATTTAAACTCCCTATTACTTCTTAGTAACTGTTTTGTCTGAGGAAGGTTGGTTATTAACCTACCGAAAGTTCTTGTTTAATAAAGTGCTAACATAACAGCTTTTACAGCTATCGCTTGGTCATTGGATTTATTTCACCACGCCTGTTGCAGCTTCCATCGGGGTTTTTTATTTCACTAGTTTGTCTGGCAGTTTTCGTGTAGCGTTTGATATGGCCAACGTTGGAAGCAGCTCTACGCAGGACCCGTTATTTTCCCAAGACCACATGGGAGGAAACAACAGCACTAGCTTAAACGGAGGGGCCGAGGAGGCGAACGCTGACGGCAACTTAACCACCTTGATCCAGATGCTGCTGGGTAGGATGGACACTTTAACCCAGCGCATGGATCGATGGGACAACGAGACTGGAGGATCTAAAGCAATGGAAGGGCGAAAAGGGGATGCCTTGATCGAGGACTTTGCTGGTCACAGCGGAACCGGAACGAGACCTGCAGGACTTATTAAAAGAGGAAACATAGCAGGGAATGCGGAGATACACAATCCGAGTGCTACCTCAAATAGCGAGAGTGATATCCCGCCGGGACAAGGACATTTGCCCATGAATAACACTGGGCACACACAAGGTACTGTTACACAGAATAGGTTACATGATACAGCACCGAGTGTTGATCTGTACCTCAATAAAAAAAGCTTTTTTAACGAAAGTTATAGTAATACAAATGAATATGAACTTGGTGCAGAGGCTGCTGGCTTTGTGTTTAATAACATTAATACCCTTATTAGCGACTTTGACGCTAAGTTATTTAAATGCAAAAAGTTACAGTTAGAGAACTGTTACCTGGAGGAGTGTATAGAGAGGAAAATTGTCCCAAAAGGGCTTAGGCAATGGCGCTATCCAGCAGGACTAGCCCAAGGATCCACTTTCCATTGTCAATTGTTAGACTTGTTTGATAGGCAGGGCTTCGAATTTATGAGACTGCTTATCCAGTATTATGACCAACAAATTAGTGTATTAAGAGTGGAATTGGCAGATTTGGAAGAAAAAATCAAGGAACACCAAGATTTTTTAAGGTACAAATACGACTATGCTCGCATTTTTACAAGCATAGAAGCCACTACGAACAAGTTATGTGTTAACAAGAAAAAGAAAATTAGGAGGGATATTCAACAGTATTCAGCCAGGACTGCTTATCCTGCCCCCATACAGGCTAGTAAATTAAAGAACACAAAATATAAGAATAACAATAAAGGAAACGTAGTTACAGTGATTAAAGATGGGCACGTTTATCCTAGGGTAGGACAAGGGGCACAATGTTTAGACGACTTTCGGAATGATGAATTTACACCTAATCTAGACGATAACACCCAAGGCGAAGACTTGGAAGATGAGTTAGGGGTCATAATAACACCAGAAGATGTTGACCGGATGCCTCCATTACAGTTCGGAGCTTCCAATCATAGAGTGGGGGACATAAGGGATGATCACAATCAGGATTTTTGGGAAGGTCAGAACACACACCAGATGAACCTGAGATCGAAGAGGATTGTGACATCAGGAATGGCAGAATCAGGGGAGGCTTTGACATCAAAGGATAGAACCCCCACAATAGTACATAGTTCAGAGGGGGATTTTAAGATTTTTAATTATACTACTTTGGACATTACTAGAGACATGGCAGATTTCTTTTCTAAAGGCCTTGGTTTTGTTCCGGACTCTCACATGGATTTAGTTAAAACTATAATAGATCTTAAACTATTTGTACGTAAATTGAACCTAACAACTGTTTTGGGTAAAAGTTCCTCTTTGACCAACCCTTTTAGAATAGCTAGTTTGTTTAACCCACCAGTGGTTAATAATTTGAAAGTATTTGAGAAAGTCTGTGAGTTGGATTTAAGATACCTAGCGGAAAATAAGGGTTATAGGAAGAAGAAAAACACATCCAACATTACTTGTGAACAACGTGACTTCCTGACTTTAATTCAGGATTGTAATATACGGGTAATGAAACCCGATAAAGGTAACGGGCTCATCTTTATGAACAATAATCAATATTCAGATGAATTAACCACACATTTAGACAAGGGGCCATATGAGTGCATTAGTTTGAACAAAGTGAACCAAGCTTATAGCTATATTAGAAACACAATTGAGGACCTATTTTTGGAAGAATTTATAGATCAGGATATACATTCCTACTTAACCATGGTGGCACCTAAGATGCCCAAATTTTTTGGAGTTCCAAAAATTCACAAGTCCATGGTTAAACCCCCATTTAGACCAATAGTAGATAGTAGGGGGTCCATTTTGGTAGGATGTGCTAAATACGTTGACACCATCCTCAAACCACTCATCAAAATGGAAAAACACATTTGTAAGGACTCGTGGCATTTTTTGGAAAATGTAAATGAAATAGTATTTGACCCAAAATTCATTTTTTTAACAGTGGACATAAAAGATTTATATACAGTGATTCCACAACAATTGGGTCTTGAATGGTTAAGACTATTTATGGAAAACAAAAAAGTACCTCAAAACATTGTTTACATCACTGAAACATTATTGGAATTGATCCTGAAATATAGTTTTTTCAATTTCAATGGGCTCACGTACAAGCAAACCACAGGGGTAGCAATGGGCTCCCCGTGTGGTGGAGCTTTCGCAAATTGTGTCATTGCACAATGGGAGAACACCCTTTTATTCACTAATGAAGTTTTTAAAAAACATGTCGCCTGGTATACTAGATACCAGGACGACATGTTTTTTCTATGGAAAGGCCCAGTAGATGAAATAAAAATCTTTATTCAAACTATGAAGACATTTACAAGTTTCTTGGATTTTACTTTTGAAATGAATTCTGAAGAAATCAATTACTTAGATATATTGTTAATAAAAGACTACAAAGAATCAAGGTTCATCAGTAGGATCCATCGTAAACCGACCTATTCAAACGGATTTCTACACTTTAGTAGTTGCCACCCTTACCATCAAAAGAAGGCGGTCGTGAAAGGACAGATGGTAAGGGCGGCACGTATGACTACTACACACGTGGATTTTAACAACGAATGTGACAAACTGAGGACTATGTTCCTGAATAGGGGTTACCCCCAGGCCCTTCTCATTGAGATTATAAAAGAAGTGGAAGGTAAAAGGTTAGGTGGACACTTTAAGCCTATTTTAAACTCAGTGCATTTGGGGAGCCACATAAACCAAGAAAGCACAGAAACAGACACAACGAATAACGCTAAAGTTGACCTTAAATTGAGATTTTTGTGTACATTTTCAGTAGACTATCTCCACATTAGGGAGATCTTACAAAAGAACTGGTCAATTATAAGGGAAGACAAACAGTTGTTGGACCTGTTAGGATCAGCTCCAGGCTTCACAATTAGAAAAGGTTGCTCATTGAAAACCCTTTTGGAGAAAAATAAACGAACATTCACTAATAGGATCAGGGGCATGACCCAATGTGGGACATGCCGTCAGTGTAAAAATATCCATGAAGGGTCACAACTTTAAATCAACAAAAGGATATATAAAGTCATGGGCAACTTTAATTGTGGGACCAAAGCGGTGGTTTATGTTGCCTTATGTGATCATTGCCCGGCTTTCTATATAGGAAAGACCGAGAGGGCATTTAAAAGGCGCATATATGAACATCTATATGCCATCGCAAAAGTTGACAAAGAATGCATTAGCCTGTCATGTCATTGACCATCCTGGTCACACTTTCCATTTTGCTGTTTTAAAACAAGTAGCAACAGATTTAAATAGTGGGCCATGGCAGGTAAATTTGGAAAGGGAAGAGTTATTTTGGCAGGTTAGAACAGGAGCGTACATTTACCCTGGCCTAAACGACGCTGTTTCTCTATCCTGCATTCTTAAAATCATAGCCATGAGGAGATAACATATTTATTTGGTTTAGACAGCTATCCTTATGTATTATGGATTTTTTCAGACTTTTTAACAAGCAAATTTATTCACTCATGACACAGTATGGCCACAATAGTTGCGGGCTGTGAGTGGGGGAATAGATTAAGCTAGGTGTAGCTTAGGGTATTATATTCATATTATTAGTAAATACATATGCCCTAAACATAAATTGCTGTGTGTTTTTTTGGGCTTTTTTGTGTTCATTCGAGAAATAGGGGTGGGTTGCTCTCCCCTTGTATGGTTACAGGAGCCTGTGATCACTTTATCAAATATACTGTTTTACATAATTGTAACTCTAGTAGAAATAATTCTGTATTTCTATAAGGGGTTGGATGATTGTATATTATATTATTTATTTAATAAGAAAAACAGTTTTAATAACTTGTACGCAAGATCATTCTCAAAGGATGTTTTTAAACAATGTGTTTTTAACAAAGTGCTTTTATCAATACATAAAAAATTGTTTTTATTTGTAATGTATACAAATGGTTAAAAGGAATTTTTTAATTGAAGATGGAAATCAATTAAATCTTGATTAACTGGGAGGGACAAGTGTATTTAAACTCCCTATTACTTCTTAGTAACTGTTTTGTCTGAGGAAGGTTGGTTATTAACCTACCGAAAGTTCTTGTTTAATAAAGTGCTAACATAACAGCTTTTACAGCTATCGCTTGGTCATTGGATTTATTTCACCACGCCTGTTGCAGCTTCCATCGGGGTTTTTTAAGGCCAAGCGGATGGCCAGACCTTCCAAAACATCAATGGACGGAGGCCTTAAACCAGGTGGAAGTTGTTTTGGCTATGAATGCCGTAGAACTGGTTCCTCTTTCAGAGATGCGAAAAGGTTTTTACTCAAGGCTCTTTCTAGTCCCAAGGAAGCAAAACACATGGAGACCCATTCTGGATCTGTCGGTCTTGAACACCTTTCTAGAGATTCCAAAATTCAGAATGCTTACTGTACAGCAGCTACTTCCAATGCTGTCCAAAGATGCATGGATGGTAACTTTGGATTTAAAGGAGGCATATTTACACATTCCCATCAGGCAGGATCACAGAAAATACCTCAGTTTCAAGGCCGGATCGAGGCACTTTCAATTCTCTGCGCTGCCCTTTGGATTGTCTACTGCGCCCAGGGTCTTCACCAAATGCTTGGCTCCAGTAGTAGCTTACTGCAGACTCAAGGGAATTCAAATTTACCCTTATCTGGACAATTGTCTAATTCAGGCAGACAGCAAGGATATCTTAGTCCAGCATCTAGAATTTGTACAGAACCTCCTCAAGTTCCTGGGATTCTCTGTAAACATAAAAAAGTCAAATTTGACACCATCACAGCAGATAACTTTTCTGGGTGCACTTCTAAACACTACAACCCAGATGGCATTTCTGACATCCGAAAAACAATTGCAGCTGGCTTCAACTTTTAGAACCTTGGCAACTCTAACTCAACTATCTGCAAGGAAATTCCTGCAGGCTTTGGGTTACATGGCCTCCTGCATCCTTCTCGTACCATATTGCAAGACTACACATGAGGAAAATACAGTGGTACCTAAAGAGTGTATGGTCTCAGCATTGCCACAGTTTAGACATACTGATCTCCGTCCTTCCTTGCCTTCAAAAGGAATTTCTTTGGTGGTCCAGGGCATGTGCTCTAAACAAAGGGGAAACCCTTCCGTCTGCCTCCTGCCACTCAGATTCTAACCACGGACGCCTCAGATTATGCTTGGGGAGCCCATTTTCAGGGCAATTGTTTGCAGGGTCTTTGGACAAATGATCAGAAGCACCTGCATATCAATTTAAAGGAAATGTTAGCCGTTCAGAAAGCTCTATTGGCCTTCAGGAATTTTTACAACCAGGACAACTGCTAATATGGACAGACAACACCACAGTTATATGGTACATAAGCAAGGGGGATCTCATTCCTACCCCCTTTGCAGACTAGCCATGGATCTATGGAACAGAGCTCTAGCTTGCAATCTGGATCTTCAAGCTCAGTTTCTACCAGGGAAACAAAACTTCCTGGCAAGACAGTCTGAGCAGAAACCTTTCGGATCCACACGAGTGGATGCTGGACACCAAAATATTCAGGATGATAAAAGCAGTCTGGGGATGTCCTCACATAGACCTCTTTGCATCCCATCTCAATCATCAACTACAGAATATTTGCACCAGGACTTTCCACAGAGAAGCTTGGAAAGTGGACGCCCTGTCATTCAGTTGGAGGAACCTCTCGGGATATGCCTTTCCACCTCTTCCTCTTCTTCCACAGGTTTTATTGAAGATAAAACAGGACAAGCCCATGATGATAATCTTGCTGGCTCCAAATTGGCCTCAGCAGTTTTGGTTTCCAACTCTAAAAAAAACTATGCCTGGAGCCCCCTTGGGTTTTACCTCAGTCTCCGAAACTTCTGTCCCAACATCAGGGTCAGGTTCTACACTCTCATGTCAGAACTCTCAGCCTGGTGGCCTTGGTTAATCCAGGGCCTTTGATTTCTTCTTTACTGCCCAAGCAGGTTATGGATGTCATTTTAGAAGCCAGACGTCCTAGCACTAGAAAATCTTATGCAGGAAAATGGAAAAGATTTTGTTCCTGGATGCAGGCTCAGAATTCTGATCCTCTTCTTCCTAACATTACTTTAATTTTACTTTACTTGACAGATCTCTTACATAAGGGTCTCTCTCTCTCTCTCTGCTATTTCTGCTCATTATAATACAGACCCTCCCATCTTTTCCCACCACCTCCTGAGACAGTTTCTCAGAGGAGCTATGAACTTAAGACCTCCCAGATCTCCTCCCATTCCTGCTTGGGATCTCAACTATGTTTTGGAAAAACTAACCTTGCCTCCTTTTGAGCCTGCTGCCTCTTCTGACATCAAGTTTTTATCTTGGAAGACAGTTATCCTGTTAGCCTTAACCTCTGCCAGGAGAGTTTCAGAGTTACAAGCTCTTATGGCTGTGGAACCTTATATTATTTTTCATCAAGACAGGGTATCTTTGAGGACTAATCCTACCTTCATGCCTAAGGTGGTTTCCAAAGTGGTTTTAAATCAATCTATCCACTTGCCAACCTTTTTCCCCACTCCCCCAAATAAAGGGGAAAGGATCTTACATTCCTTGGATGTACACAGACAACTACGTTTTTACCTGAACAGAACCAAGGACATCAGAAAATCAGAACAGTTGTTTGATGTCCTTCAAGGATGCATCTGCAGTCATCACATATGGGTTGTCCTGCCTCAGGCAGCCCTTCGGTCGGCTGGATTCCAAAGTCTGGGTCCGGCGTCGGCTGCTGTCGCACTTTCCCCGATGTCAGAGCGCCTGGGGTATAAAAGCATCAGCCAACGCCATCTTCCTCAGTCTTTCTTGCTGCGTGATGCCCGAAGCAGAAGCAGTTCGCAAGTGCCGGTCGGCCAGCTCCTGTAATTCAGCTACCGAAGACTTCAAAAAGCTAAGTACCCCGTTGGGGACTCTTTCTTGCCTCAGCCGATGTCAGATAAAGTTAATAATTGTTTAACTTGTGGGAAACAAATACCTCATAAGGATTTCAACTCTTACTGCCTCCCCTGCCTAGGCCCAGACCATGACGTCTCGGCCTGTTCAGCCTGTGCTTCCTTCAACCGACGCACTCTTAGACGTCTGGCAGAGTTTGCAGAGGAATTTTTTGGGGCTAGTTTTTCGTATAAGTTGCCGTCGGAGACTCCGGCTTCTCATTTAATTAAGAAACGGAAGGACAAGGACCGACGCACGCGGGCCGCGGTTTCGGCTGAAACCACGGCCAGGCCTACCGCAAGTGTCTTGGTCTCGGCTGAAACAGAGTCCTTGGTACTTCCAATTACCGAAACCGCTCAACCGACTGCCTGTCCTGGAGGCCCCGGCTGAGTCTGTTATTGAATTTCCAACAGAAACTGGTGTCCTGTAACCTTCCGACACCATTCCTTTAGACAAATCTACACCAGCACGTGGTGCAGCCAGGCCTCCTGCATCCATGTCCATTAAGGCTTTCTCCAGGGCTAAAGCTGCTAAACTCTCAAAAGCTTTGCCTCCCAAGGTTATTCCTCAGGGACCCTCTACTGGTTCACAGATTCTAAACTTAGCAGAGGATCTTATCCCTTTAATTAGGGGCTCTCAACCTCATCCGGACAGGGGCTCTCAACCTCCTCCAGAAAAAAGGCCCAGGGTTGAGCCCTCTGATCCCCACTCCTCAGATGAGGCCTCTGATGGCTCTACTCTCTCGGACCACCAGGAGGAGGTTTTTTCGGCCTACAAGGATTCTGATGCAGAGGAATCTATTCCCTCGGCCTCCCCTCCTGAAGAGTTTTCCTTTGTGGAGCCACTACACACTATGAGAGAGCATTTCCAATGGCAGGGCCAGGAATTCTCTGATTCCAGGAAAAGATTAAGGACCTTTTTACATTTGCCTCAGCATAGACCTTTAGCTATTCCTCCTGTTTTGAATGTCATTGATGATGTGTACTCTGACTCTAGCACAACCCCTGATTCTCTCCCTCTGGCTCCTGCCAAACCCGATAGGTACTACAGGGTCCCGGACTCACATCTTTAACTTTACAAGGCCCACTCTGCTGATCCAGAAACTATTTCCCAGGGCCCTAAAGGGGTTGCAGCTGCCACTGCTAAAAATCCTCTTCCCTCTGAAAGGGAGTCCAGAGCTTTAGAGAGATGGGGTAGAAAAGTGTATACTTCTGCTACTCTTTCTATGAGGGTATTAAATTGTCAATTTCATATGATACAGTACCAAGAGTATTTGTTTGATGAATTGCATAAAAAGCTGTCTTCAGTTGGTAGCATATGCTGCTGGTACACAAGGAAAAGCAATTTCCCTGACCCCCTAGACCGCAAGTCACTTCAGGATCTGGTACATAACTCACAACAGGTTAGCAACCATTTCTTGCAATGTGGTTATGATGCATTGGAAGCTTCATGTAGGTCAGCTATGACTGGCGCAGTCATACGTAGGCATGCGTGGCTGAAGGAACAATCTCTGCCAGACCATGTTAAAGCAAAGCTGCTGGATGCTCCACTGGAAAAGCAAAAGTTATTTGGCTCCACGGCTCAGAAGGTCCTAAAGAAATTTGAAGAAAAGGCTAAATCCGTACAAACAGTCTAAAAGATTTTCTCCAAGTACTACCACCAAGATTCAGTAGGAATTGGCCTTCCAAGAATTGGTCCTTTCCAGACACAGAGGTTCCAGAGAGGCAAGAACAGGCATGCCAGAGGTAGAGGGCAAGCTAGAGGCTCCTACAGAGGACGTCAATGGCAACCTCCCAACCAGAGAGGTAATGCACGACCTTCAACTGCTGCACAAGGACAGGCCCAATGACTTTACTTTTACACCGCCAACCAGGGCTTGATTGGAAGCACCTTTGGGCGGAAAGCTTTCTTTACTCTCAGAAAATTGGCACAGTATTACAAGGGACAAATGGACACTACAAATAATAGACAAAGGATACAGGTTCCATTTCCACACATTACCAAAAAGAAAAGGCATGCCAGACCTGCCACCGAATCAAAGGGCAGAGGCTTTGAAACAAATTTCCAGCTTAATGCAAATGAAAGCTATAGAAAAGGTTCCTCTCTCAGAACAAGGCCAAGGATTTTATTCCAGACTATTCCTTGTTCCAAGAAAAGAAAAACAAAGGAGGCCTATTCTCGACTTGTCCGCACTGAATACCTATCTCATTGTGCCAAAGTTCAAAATGCTGACTCTACAGTAGCTCCTTCCCATGCTGGGCAAGGGGTCTTGGCTGGTAACTCTAGACCTCAAGGAGGCATACCTGCATGTCCCTATCAGACAAAGTTGCAGAAGACACCTCAGATTTCTTGCAGGGTCAGAGCTTTATCAATTCTCAGCATTGCCCTTTGGCTTATCTACTGCACCCAGAGTATTCACGAAATGCCTGGCATCAGTAATGGCACACTGCAGACTTCAGGGGATTCAAATATACCCATATCTGGACGACTGCCTTATACAAGCGGACAGCCAACAAACTTTGGTAAAACACTTGAATTATGCCATCCACCTACTTCAGGCCTTGGGATATACAGTCAACTTTCACAAATCAAGACTTGTTCCATCCCAAAGAATAACTTTTCTGGGTGCAAATCTAGTTACAACCACCCAAATGGCCTTCCTCACAGAAGAAAAACAAAGTCAACTACCAGATTGCTTCAAAAATCTGACAAGACAAACCCAGTTGACTGCAAGGAAAATCCTGCAGGCCCTGGGTTACATGGTTTCTTGCATCCTTCTGATTCCGCAAGCAAGACTACATATGAGGAAACTACAATGGTACCTAAGGAGTTTATGGACTCAGCACAGTCACAGCCTGGAAACTTTGATACCACTCATTCCATGCCTTCAAAAGGAATTTCTGTGGTCGGCTCAAGCAAGCCAGTCAAACAGGGGTCTGCCTTTCAGCAAACCAATAGCCAGCCAAACCATTACAACAGATGCTTCAGACCACGGATGGGGAGCGCACTTGGAGGGCAGATGCATTCAAGGTCTATGGTCACAAAAAGAGCTACGCATGCACATAAACCAAAAGGAAATGCTGGCAGTGATACATGCAGTCGAAGCTTTCAAACCCTTTCTGCATCAAGGCCATCTGCTAATAAGGACAGACAACACCACGGTTATGTGGTACATAAACAATCAAGGAGGCACCCATTCCTATCCTCTTTGCAGGCTGGCAATGAATCTATGGGAACTTTCCTTGAAGCTCAATATACAGCTACAATCCCAGTTTGTGCCAGGGAAAGACAATATACTGGCGGACAGCTTAAGCAGAAATATCATGGATGCACACGAATGAATGCTGCACCCGGACATCTTTCTACAACTAATACAATCATGGAGGAGGCCGGACATAGATCTTTTTGCCTCCTCCCACAATCATCAACTGAAGAAATTCTGCTCAAGGACATACCACCCACAAGCATGGAAAGTGGACGCACTCTCTTTCAGCTGGAGAACTCTAACAGTGTATGCACTTCCACCTCTCCCATTAATGACCAAGGTTTTACTGAACATCAGGACAGAGCAGCCAAAAGTGATTCTGATAGCTCCGGACTGGCCAAGACAGCACTGGTACCCACTGTTAAAGAGCATGT
Source organism: Protopterus annectens (assembly GCF_019279795.1). NCBI lineage: Eukaryota > Metazoa > Chordata > Ceratodontiformes > Protopteridae > Protopterus > Protopterus annectens. Next base: position 122,713,570 of record NC_056743.1, read on the forward strand.
CACGCACAAAACCATGGCCTCTTCTTCTATGGCCACTTCTACTGACACAGCACAACTACAAAACTCTGCATTCCAACCTGAAAACCTTGCAACTAACAGCCTGGGAAATACCTTGACGACTCCTCAGGATAAGCTATCCCAGAGAGTGAAAGGTATTATTATGGAAGCTCGCCGGCCTTCCACAAGAAAGACATATTCAGCAAAATGGAAAAGATTTCGTATTTGGAACACCACAAAGGGCCTAGATGTGACAGTGATGAACATGGCACATATCCTGGAATACTTGGCAGAAATTTTCCTCAGTGGTCTGTCTTGCTCTTCCATTAAAATTCATGCTTCAGCAATTTCAGCAGAGTACAATACTGATCCACCTGTCTTCTCTCATCCTCTCCTAAGACAGTTTCTAAGAGGAATCAAAAACATCAATCCTCCAAGGAAACCACCTCTACCTACTTGGGACCTTAACTTCATGTTGGAAAAACTAACACTGCCTCCCTTCGAGCCACCATCTGCAGAACTACAGTTCCTGTCTTGGAAGACTGCTTTCCTTCTGGCCATAACCTCAGCAAGAAGAGTATCTGAGTTACAGGCCCTTATGGCAGTACAGCCATTTCTTATTTTTTATCAGGACAGTGTTTCATTGAGAACCAATCCTACATTTATGCCAAAGGTGGTATCCAGGGTTTCATTAAATCAGGCTATTCACTTGCCTACCTTCTTTCCAAATCCACAAAACAAAGGGGAGAAACTTCTGCACACCCTGGACATAGAGACAGTTGCGCTACTACTTGGACAGAACTAAAGGTTACAGAAAAACTGACCAGCTGTTGGTAGCATATGCTGCTGGTACACAAGGAAAAGCAATTTCCAAACAGACAATTTCAAAATGGATAGGGAATTGCATTCGTTTTTGTTACTCCTTTCATGGAAAAACTGTGCCAGCTAACATTAGACCTCATTCCACGAGAGCCACAGCCACCTCCACAGCCTTCTTAAGAGGGGTGGCTACCAAGGACATTTTAGAAGCTGCTACATGGAGCTCCGTGCATACATTTGCCAAGCATTACAATTTACCTTTATATTCCAGATCCAGAGCAGGCTTTGCTACGGCAGTCCTGCTGGGCATTTTAGCTACACCATCCTTTACATAGTTCCTCCACCCCCAGATTGGCTATGGTATTCTACCCATATGTGATGACTGCAGATGCATCCTTGAAGGACATAGTACAGTTTTGTACCTACCATAAATGTAGATGTCCGATAGGTATGCATCTGCAGTCAGGTTTACCCTCCCTCCTTCCCCTCTGTGGTATTTCTTGGGTACTTACCCCTCTTATAGCTAGCTGGGGTGATCTATTATGGTGTATTTGTTTTTATATTATTGTGCATGTTTGGATTTTTAAATGCATCTCTCCAAATTTAGCCTTCCTTAGAGGGCACCTGGCATCTGGGGCAAGAAAAACTGAGGAAGATGGCGTCGGCTGATGCTTTTATACCCCAGTCGCTCTGATGTCGGGGAAAGTGCGGCAGCAGCCGACGCCGGACCCAGAGTTTGGAATCCGGCCGACCGAAGGGCTGCCTGAGGCAGGACAACCCATATGTGATGACTGCAGATGCATACTTATCGGACATCTACATTTATGGTAGGTACAAAACTGTACTTTTCTTATGCTTCAAGTTCCCAAGGTAAAGCCATTTAAAACAGACCATTTCTAAATGGATTGCTCATGGAATCAGATTTTGTTATTCTCACCATGGAAAGCAAATCCCAGGGAGTATACGGACTCATTCCACCAGAGCTGCTGCCACTTCTACGGCCTTCCTCAGGGGAGTTCCTACCAAAGACATTTTGGAAGCTGCAACTTGGAGTTCAGCGCATACTTTTTCTAAGCACTACAATCTACCTCTCTACTCTAAGTCTTGGGCAGGCTTTGCCTCTGCAGTCTTGCTGGCCTTTTAGCCACCCCTTCCTCTTTATGACCACCTCACTTTCTTTCAGCTTTGGGATTCTACCCTTCAGTCATGACTGCAACAGTGAAACACGATGAACATAGTACAGTTGTGTACACCTACCATAAATGTAGATGTTCGAGTGTCTTCACTGTTGCAGTCTGGGTTTCCCTCCCTCCTGCCCCCTCATATTTTTACTTTTGTGTATTTCCTTTTTTCGCCATTCTTCTGAGGTGTATTTGCAAAGGTTGTGGGACCTTTTTCATTTTGGGACTCCTGACATCTGGGGCAAGAAAAACTGGAGAAGATGGCGTCGGCTGTCAGCTTTGTACTCCTGGCAATCTGACGTCAGGGAGCATGGTTGAACAGCTGACGCCGGACCCAGACTTTGAGATTCTGGCCGACCGAGGGCTGCCTGCTGGCAGGGGAGAACCCTACAGTCGTGACTGCAACACTGAAGACACTCGAACATCTACATTTATGGTAGGTGTACGCAACTGTACTTTCTCTATCTCCGTAGTCCGAAATGGCTTTGGTAAGCCATCCAACTACCGATAATCTGAAAAAAATTAAGGATAAAGACAGACGACACAGGTGCAAAATTGTCGCCAACTCTTCCGTTAAGCAAGTTGCCAGTTCGCCGGTACTCAGTGAGGCCCTTTCACAGCTCCTCATGCTCGCTTTTATGGATTCGCAGGCCTCTACCGAGACCTGTTTGGAGTCTGGTATGCCATGAGACTCTTCTTTTGACTACGGAACCTGCAGATGTCCCTACCTTGGATGGGTCTGGAGCCGCTGTGCAGGCACCCGCTTCTGCGGAAGTTCTTTGCACTACTGATATTTGACACAAACCGATGACTTATTTTGCGTCTTCAGTTCTTTCTAAAACTACCAAGTTTCTAAGGCCCAGGGTATGAACTACTACTAAAAAAAGGCGACATAAGCTCAAGCACCTGCTTCCATGCCTTAATCTCAAATGCTTGAAATGGCTGAAGACCTTATCATGCTGATTAGGGGAAGCCAGCCTACCACTTCTAAAAGAAAGAGACTTGTCCCCAGCAGTTTTATCTGGCCATGAGTCCGATTGCTTTGAGGTTTCTGTCTCTGAGGTTTCTGACTATGAAGACATGCCCTTGTCTGCTTATGAGGACTCGGATGCAGAGGAATCCATTCTTTCTGACTGTCCTCCAGAGGATTTTTCTTTTGGTAAAACCCTACATACTTTGAGAGAGCATTTCCATTGGGAATGCCCGGATTATCCTCAGTCCAAAAAGACACACTGGGAATTTTTAGATTTATGACGGCACTGACCCTTGGCTAGTCCTCCTGTTCTGGATGTTGTGGATGTTTTAATGGAATCCAATTTAACTCCTGATTCTCTACCTCCTGTTCCCAGGAAACCTGACCGGTATTAGAGTCCCTGACTCGTACAAATTTCTTTTCAAAAATCCTACTGCTGACCCAGAGGTCATCTCCCAAGGACCTAAAGGAATAAAAGCAACAACAGCTAAGAATCCCAACTCTTCGGACAGGGATTTCCGAGCTTTAGACAGATGGGGTAAAAAAGTGTACACCTCTGCAACTCTTGCCATTAGAGCATTAAATTGTCAGTTCCACATGTTGAAATACCAGCAACATACAATGGAACTTGTACAAAAATTATCTACCTTTCCAGGTTGTGCAGAAAATAAAGAATTACAGGAGCTTATGCATTCTGCAGACCAAGTTACTAAGCATACTCTGCAATGTGGGTTTGATGCCGTAGAAGCATCATGTAGGGCAGCAGTCACAGGTTCTGTACTTAGAAGGCATGCTTGGCTTATGTAACAGACCTTGCCAGACCATGTCAAATCAAAATTATTGGACGCACCACTGAACAAAGACAATTTGTTTGGCACCAAGGCAGAAGAGGTTTTAAAAAAGATGGAAGAAAAAGCTAAATCTTTGCAGATGGTTAAAAGACTTTTTACAAGTGCAGCCTCTGAAATTCGGTAGGCATTGCCCCTCAAAACACTGGTCCTTTCCAGCCCCTTCAAGGCCAGCTCAGACTAGACCTAGGGGAAACAAAACTCCCCTAGACAGCAGTCCTAGGGAATGCAGAAGATCTAAGCAATGGAGAGTACCTCCACTTCTAAAACAGGGAGTGCTAAGCCACGGCCTTATGGTAGGAATTCACAATGACTTTTCAGCTCCATCCCTTACCTCTGCCCACCTGCTTGTGCCCCTCGGAGGAAAACTTGCCTTCCATGCAAAAAACTGGGCCTCCATCACCAACAATCGATGGATCCTCAACATAGTGTCCCAGGGGTACAAATTTTATTTCCCCACTGCCAATCCCAAAAGGGTTCCCAGATCTTCTTTCAAACCATGGGCAGAGGCACAAAACCAAGTTCATTCCCTGCTCACCGTGAGGCCAATTCTGCCTGTTCCTGCAGACCAGATAGGCCAAGGTTTCTATTCCAGACTTTTCCTGGTACCCAGAAGAGAGGGCACCTGGTACCCATTCCTAGATCTGTCCATTTTAAACACCTTAGTGGTGGTACCAAAATTCAAAATGCTCACCCTCCAGCAGCTTCTTCCTATGCTATCCAAAGATGCCTGATTAGCCACCCTAGACCTAAAAGAGGCTTATCTGCACATCCCAGTTAGACTCTTGCAGGAAATATCTGCATTTCAGGGCAGGATCTATGCATTGTCAGTTCTCTGCACTTCTCTTTGGCTTATCCACTGCTCCCAGAGTTTTCACAAAGTGACTGGTTCCAGTCATTGCTTTTTGCAGACAGACATTTTCAAATTTACCCTTACTTGGATGACTGCCTGACTCAGGCAGACAGGAAAAGCTGTTGCAGCACCTGACCTTTGTAAAGGACCTACTGACCTCACTGGGGTTCACTATAAATGAAAATAAATCCAAATTAGTCTCCAGTCAGAAAACTGTATTCGTGGGAGCAAGCCTGGACACAGCATCCCATATGGCATTCCTTACTCCAGAAAAAAACAAGCCTATCTGACAGGCTACTTCTCTCAGCTAGCCACCAGAGCCCAGTTATCCGCAAGGAAAATCCTGCAAGCTCTAGGGTTCATGGCTTCCTGCATTCTACTAATTCCATATGCCAGACTGCATATGAGGAAACTTCAATGGTACTTAAAAAAAAAAAAAAAAAAACCCTTTGGTGTCAACTTTCTCAGGACCTGGAAACTATTATACCTATGATACCTTGTCTTAAGAAAGATTTTCTTTGGTGGGCAGCAGCATGCAACCACAACAAGGGACTTTCCTTTTCACAACCCCACGCCGCCCAGACCCTAACCACAGATGAATCAGACTATGACTGGGGTGCACTTCTGGACGGCAGGTGCATTCAGGGCCACTGGAGCCCAAATCAAATACATGTGCACATCAACCAAAAAGAGATGCTAGCTGTTCAGCATGCTCTGACAGCTTTCAGACCCCAACTCTCTCTGGGGCCTTTACTAATCAAAACAGACAACACCACAGTGATGTGGTACATCAACAAACAGGGAGGAACCCACTGTTATCCACTCTGCAGGCTAGCCATGACCCTTTGGCACACTGCTTCAGCCATGCATATTCATCTGCTAGCACAATTCCTGCCAGGCAACCAAAACTCTCTGGCAGACAGTTTAAGCAAAAATGTCCTAGACCCGCACGAGTGGCAATTGAACCACAACACCTTCAGCCTCGTAACCCAGAAATGGGGGTACCCCAAAGGTGGACCTATTTGCCACCCACAGCAACCACCAGCTCAGCAAATTCTGCACCAGGGACCCTCACAGCAAGGCCTGGAAGGTGGATGCACTATCCTTCCAATGGGTAAATCTCTCGAGCTATTCATTTCTCCCTCTACCTTGTCTTACAAGGGTATTACTCAAAATAAGGGAGGAAAACCCAGGGGCAGTCCTGATTGCCCCAGACTGGCCACACCAACACGGATACCCACAACTGTCACCGTTTCCTCCATGGCACCTCCCTCTGGTTCCAACTCTCCTGACCCAGCAGAAGGGAGAGTTCTTGCATCCACAGTTGCAGACCCTGAACTTGGCAGCCTGGCTTATCCCTTGACCTCTCCTCCAGTGGCCAGCCTAAGCAAGCAAGTCGTGGATGTTATATGTGAAGCCAGATGTCCCCAGCATTAGAAAATCCTATGCTGACAAGTGGAGAAGGTATTGCTCCTGGATCCAGGCTAAAGGAGCTGAACCAGCACAGCCCTCCTTACCTCTCATCCTGGGATTACCTAGCACACCTACTTCACAGGGGGGTCTATCCTTCTCTTCTGTTAAAATTCATGACTCTGCCATCTCTGCTCATTACAGGACAGAGCCACCTCTCTTTTCACACCCTCTCATCAAGCAGTTCCTTAGAGGGACTAACAACTTAAGGCCACCCAGAAGAGCCCCTGTTTGGGACCTTAACTTTGTGTTGGAAAAGCTCACGCTACCCCCCTTTGAGCCTGCAGCTTCAGCAGAGTTAAAATTCCTCTCTTGGAAAACAGCCTTCCTTCTGGCCATCACTTCAGCTCGAAGAGTGTCTGAGCTACAAGCACTCATGGTTGTAGAACCCTTCATCGTTTTTCATGCTGACCGTCTCCCTCGGGACTAACCCAACTTTCATGTCTAAAGTGGTGTCCAGTGTGGCTGTCAACCAATCTGTTCATTTGCCCTCCTTTTTCCCTAAACCTCAAAATAAAGGGGAAAGGATCCTGCACTCTTTAGATGTGAACAGACAGCTTAGATTCTACCTGGATAGGACTAAGCCCTTTAGGAAAACTGACCAGTTACTAGTCAGCTTTGCAGCAGGGGCAGAGGGCAAGGCCCTATCAAAACAAATCATTTCCAAATGGATAGCACACTGTATCCATTTCTGTTAAAAACACCATGGAAAATCCACCCCCACAGGGGGTCAGAACACATTCCACTAGGGCAACTTCCACCTCTGCAGCTTTACTCAGAGGGATCCCTACCAGTGACATCGTGGAGGCTGCAACATGGAGTTCTGTTAATGTCTTCACCAAGCATTAACACCTGCCTATCTTTTCCAAATCCAGGGCAGGCTTTGCAACTGCAGTCCTGCAGGGCATACTAGCCAGCCCCAACTCTTCTTGACTGCCTCCACCCATTACTTCAGCTTTGGGAATCAACCCAAGTGTGATGACTACAACAGTGAAACACGAAGAACATAGTACAGTTGTGTACACTTACCATAAATGTAGATGTTAGAGTGTATTCACTGTTGCAGTCCTGGTTTCCCACCCTCCACCCCCCCTTGTCTGTCTCTCTCTCTCTCTCTCTTTTTCTGTCTCTCCCTCACTCTTTACAGTGCTATTTGGTATTTACTTTCTACTGGTGGTGGTATTCCACCATAACCTAGCTCCCTATTTGGGGCAAGAAAAAGTGATGTAATGGCGTTGACTGCTTGTTTTTATACCAATGACGACATGACATCAGTCCTGGAGAGGCAGCAACAGATGCAGAAATACTAAGCGTCTGGTATTCGAGCCGACTGAAGGGGCTACACCTGGCAGGATGACCAAAGTGTGATGACTGCAACAGTGAATACACTCTAACATCTACATTTATGGTAAGTGTACATAACTGTACTTTTTGATATATTGGCAGTCTTGAAGGGCAGCCCATGCTTGAAACATTTGTATGTATGTAAATGATAAGTAGAGTAGACTTCTAAACCAGTCTGGCAAAAAAGGCCTACATCTCGGCCATCTTGGTCAAGTGTTCCCTGAACTGCCAGTCCCACCTACCTGAATTCCTTAATTCTGTACAGGAAGGAATTAAAACTAAGGCAGAGGGAATTACAAGACAAGGGTCTCCGGAAAAGCATCCAGGATTTGTGCAGTGTACATTTGCCAGGTCTCCAAGCATTCACTTAAATGTGGCTATGATGCTTTGTTGTATCCTGCAGGCACGCTATGGTGTCCATCACAAGGAGACAAGGCTGGCTGTGGACACAGACCACATTAAAGCTGTACTGCATAAGGCTCCAATAGATGAGTTTAATTTTGGGCCCCCAGTTTGAGAAGGTGTTTGAACCACTAAGCCAGAAGGGGAAACAAATGAAATCAGTAAAGGAACTCTGGCTTTCCCCTACCCCCAGATGAACCCACAACTGTCCCAGCAAACCTTGTTCCTTTCACCAGAAGAGGAAAAAGCCAAATTTGTTGGGGGAAAAGGACTAGGTATTGGAGAAAATGGCAAGCTAACCAGTATTCTAGATCTTTGGGGTGGGTGGAGACCCACCCCCTAGTACGGAGGAGCTGTGGCTTTATTCAGCACCTCCCTACCCTTCAACCAAATCCCACCCCAACCCCCCAGCTATCTTTTTCCTCCGTCACTGGAAGTAGATTTCTTGAGAAACTTGATGCCACTTCTGATATAGACCCTCATATAGCAGGGTTCCATTCATCCAACTCCCACAGAAGAGGCAGGCAGAAGATTGCATTCATTTTTCTTCCTAGTCTCCCCAGAAAAGGGACATGAAGACATGTAGCAGGATTCAACAAATTCCTGATAGTACCCAGATTCAAATCGTTAACCCTGCAAAAACTCATGCCCTCATCTTTCCAGGGGCTTGAATGGTGACGCTGGATGTGAAAGATGCTTGCTTTCATGTTTCTTCCTTCTGAAGCACAGGAAGGTGTTTAACATAGTCAGTGTTGCATTAATGAATGCCAGAGTCTTTTCACCATCTCCCAGTCTGTGGACATGTCTGTGTACTGTTTTTGAGAAAAGGAAAAGGGATATTCCATTCCCCCAGGGAGGTTCTTACTCCTCAAAATCAGAGGATGAAAAAGACATTGCCTATGTGGAACACCTTCCCCGTCAGACTTGGGAAGACTCTAATTCAGATGACACCTTATCCTCCTCTATGAGGTTGTCATTTGGAGGCACTCTTTATAGGATGAAGGAAGCGTTCATTTGGTAGTGTAGGAAATTCCCTAAAGTCAAACTCATTATAGAGAGCTTGTGTATCTTCCCCATCCCCTAGAGCTTTGATGGTACCTCCAGTACATGTAATCTTGGATGTTGGGTTCAAGGACATGCCATCACACTCTGACTTACCTGCCTCCCTGCTCTCAGGAATTGTTGCCAGTTCTATAGGGGTCTGGAATATCATAAGCACTTTTATAAAAACCTGGTGGCAGATCAACAGTGGTGTACGGAATCCACAAAGGAAGCTGATTGGTATACGTCTAAAATTAAATTACCAAATGAAAAAGAAAGCAGACAGCTGGATAGATTTGGTAACAGAACCTACACATCACCCACGCTGGCCATGAGGGCCCTCAGCTTCCAATTACACATGTTTTGAGCCACTGCAGGAGCAAATTAAAACTGAGGCAAAAGGGATCAAAGGCAAGTGCCTTCTGAAAAATATCCAGGACTTGTGCAGTGTTACTCTGCAGGTTTCCTGATACTCATTCAAACATGGCTATGATGTTTTAGATGCATCATGCAGGTGGCTTCCGCAGGGTTAGTCGCTCGAAGACATGCTGGATGAGAAATCAACTTCTCAGACCATTTTAAAGCTAAATTCTTTGATATTCGTCTGGGCGAGGAGTTCCTGCCATGTCCCCTAAACAGGTGTCTGATGAACGGGATAAGAAAGGTAAACAGATGAGATCTGTCAAAGAATTTACGTCATCCACTCCCTGGTACAATAGGAACTACTCTTCCAAGTCTTGGTCCTTTCTTCTTAACTCCCCATTCCAAATCCCACCCCATCTCAGGCCCTGCTTTTAGCAGAAAGGTTATTCCCCTTTTATCATTATTGGGAAGATAGAACTATGGTCAGATGCGTACTGCAAATCATAAGGGGAGGTTATGATGTCCAGTTTTGGGAAGAAATGTTCTTTTTATGGAAGGCACCAGTTGCACCCAAAATCCCCTTTAAAACCAACAGGTGCGGAAGCAGAGACAAACAACCAATAAGAAAAAAACTGCCTCCAGGCGCCAGTAACTAGTCCCCGACTCCACAATGGTATAAATAACACTTTTAATGGTAAAACTTCTACGAAAAACAAAAAAGGTCAAGCGCTTTCTTCAAGAATGACTTCATCAGAACAATAAATTGATCCACAAAATTCCATTTTATACATAATGGAATTTTGTGGATCAATTTATTGTTCTGATGAAGTTAATCTTGATGAAAGCGCTTGACCTTTTTTGTTTATCGTAGAAGTTTTACCATTAAAAGTGTTATTTATACCATTGTGGAGTCGGGGACTAGTTATTGGCACCTGGAGGCAGTTTTTTTCTTTTTTTTTTTTTTCTTGTTGGTTGTTTGTCTTTGCTTCCGCACCTGTTGGTTTTATAATACTTGTTGGTGGGACAGATTTGTGTCCCAGAGACTCTCTCCTCTATGGAATAGGCTGCCTTTCCACATCAAGCAGAGTATCTCTTTACTCTTCTGTAACCATAACCTGGATACTTGGATGGGAAACAGAAAGTAGACCCCAGGGATTCCACCCATGTCCCAGCTGGTCAGGGGCATTGGGTCATTTGTCTAAACATGGGCTAAACTGTTGGCTAGGTTTATAAGGGCCTCAGGCCAAATAGCCCAGTAAGATACTATCATCCTACTATACACACATATTATATATGTAGATATATATATATATATATATATATATATATATATATATATATATACACACACATACACACACACACACACACACAAAAAGATAGTCACTTATATAAATGCCATTTTGCACAGGAACACCATGTATAGTAGTAGTATACCCAAACATCAAATCATATGTACCACAGGGAAGGGCCATGGTTTCATCCAAAATAGGACGCAAAATGTGATATATAGACTTTAAAGAACTGATCTGTAACTTCAAACAACAGCCCTTGGCAACAACACTGCATAAAACAGACCAAAAGACATCCTCTAAGATCAGTTATGCAGATAAGATAACTTTCATGTGTCTTAGCATCTACAGGTGGCTAACCCGTGAACCAGATGAGAAACCTAAGCTCACACTCAGAACTGGAAAGGACAAGCTATGGTATCATGCTGAGGAGATGAATTTGCGATGCAGACATTACGACTCCTCAGTCTAACTTGATTACTCCTCCACAAAAGATTAAGATGGTGTTATGCATATTCATGAGAACTCTGTCAGTCACCGGCTTAGCACATTCATAGGATTCCTAACAATAGCTGCAGATGAGATATTAGAAATATTACAATGTCATTTTTTAAACTACAGATTAAAATTGATATGTGAATCATGATTTGTTCACAATACATTATTTGACAGTGGCCTAGATGACAGCCATGTTTCCCACAAGGACATGTGACATTGGGTTGAGATTCAAAACTTATCTCTAGCTAAAATAACTTCTTTGGCTTATTTTTTCCAACATGGGTCAAGTTAACTATTCATATAACCCACTCCCAATGAGGCGTTAACATAGTAAAGAGGTTTAAAACTATGAACTGCTAATGCAATTCATCCTGCAGTTCTGGATTCAGTTCCTTCAGCATCCTACCTGTGTGTTGCAGGACAGTAGGAAACACAGGGGTTAGGTACGTGGATGTGGAATACGGTACTTTAATCTCTTACCACTGAGTCACACTCAAACAAGATGTCTGAAACAACCTGCTGCCAAAAGTGCAGAAACAGAGAATCTGACTCTTACAGTAGTGGAACAGAGCGACAGGGAGGGCAGTAACACAAGGCCCCTTACATACCCATACTGAAATCATTGACTCTAGACTGATTGTCAGGGATTCTGTGCCATCCATTGTGCAACCTCCCCACTACTCTTTCGTAATGTCTCCTTACCAACATCTGTCTGAGGTAGTGTGTTTGTTTTGATGCAGTGGTTAATAGGAGCAAAATAACCTTTGGAGAATTTTTACAGACCGGATACAATTCAGAGACTTTAACTGTCTACCAACGGACACCACTCATCACATTTTCCATAAACTTTACACCACTGGCACTAAAATTCCATTTACAAAGGTGATTTTAAAATGCCATTTTTAACTTTCTCTGAGTCTCTGAAAATTAAGCCAGGCAAACTACCTCACAGTAGTAGATGGTTCAAGTGGAATGCGCTGACTCCATAGGTTTCAATAAGTGGTTTCCGGTCAGCTCTGCCAGGCTATATCAGTCGCTTTCACACCAACCATGCAGAAATGATATACTGTTGTACCATGCTGCTTTGCCCATCTCTCCGCAAGACACTGATTACACATAAGATGCCGATGTCAGCTCTCATCCTCTCACACTCACTCCACAACTGCTTCCATAATGCACACATACAGCACATATTCCAGCATACTATGGCTGTTTCGCAAACCGTCTCAAACACATTTACAGCAGATTATTCCACATATGATTCTAAAAAAGCCATTACATATTCCCTAAAAGCACAGTACCCATGTTCCTCAGCCAACCTGTACTCACAATACAGTGACAACCATGGGCAACACAAGCAATTGATAACCTAACCCCAGGATTGCCTTCACTTGTTGCAGCCAGACATCTGGATGTGAACCATATCATTCACCACCCCATGTTGCTGCCATTTCAGCTTTTTAGCATAGCTCAGTGAAGTACCTTACCAATGGAATTGGTCACCCCCTGCCAGTGTCACTCCAATATATTTTTATATATATTATATATATATATATATATATATATATATATATATATATATAATATACGCACACTCTCTCTCCATATATATTTTTTATGTATATAAGTATTGAGATGTATATATATATATATATATATATATATGTGTGTGTGTGTGTGTGTGTGTATTGAGATGTATATAATATATATATATATATATATATATATATATATATATACTGAGAGATGGATAAAAAGGATAGAGTGAGGGATTTATATAAAGGCCTTTTTGCGTAGGAACACCACACATAGTAGGATTATACACAAACATCAATAATGACTGATCACAAGGAAGGCCCATGCTTTCATCCAAAGGAAAAGGGTACAAAATCTAAAATTTTGACTTTAAACACATCTGTAACTTCAAAGTACAGTTAAGACCGCAAATGCACAAATTGCCCTTGGCAACAGCAATGCATAAAGACACAACATCATAAGACATTCTTTCATGTGAAGGACAGATCCGTTATGCAGGTAACACATCTTTTATGTGAAGGACACATTTTATTCAGACATCTTTCATGTGAAGGACACATTAGTTATGCAAATAAGACAGCTTTCATGTGTCTCAGCATCCACTGATGGCTAACCAAGACTGATGCTCAGAACAGGAAAGGGTAAGCTGAGCTAACCGGTATCATGCTGAGAAGGTGAATTGACTATACAGACATCACGACTCCTCAGTAAAACAGTTTCACTACTCATCCACAAAAATTAAGGAGGTGTTATGCATAAACAAACTGTACAACAGAAGGAAGAAACTGTTGCAAAAGAGAGTAAAATCCCATGAGTGGAGGAGCTCCCTGGTCAGCCTCAGTAAGAAGCTGAGATCCCTTATAAGTTCCTCCAAAGCTAGCTACGAAAACAAAATTGCCACTAATTCCAAGGACAACCACAAAGCATTTTATAGCTTTGTCAGGAATTTCGATGGCAACACCCAGATCTGCTCAGAGTTACAGCACAAAGGCAAGAAAATTACAGAACCAACTGATATTGCCAACATCCTGGCAGATGGGTTTAGTGCTAACTTTACCACCCTCTCATCCCCTAAAGGGCCCATGTCTATACAGGAAGATTGCAGAGTCCCTGTAATCACAACTATGCAGGTAAAAGCTGCACTCCCTAAAGCCAAAAACACAGCATCCATGGGACCGGACAACATCCCAGGCTGCGTTTTACACAAACTTCAGAGCGACCTGGCTCTCCACTTAAGCACCATGTTCAATAATAGCCTCGCATCAGGCTTTGAGCCCACTGAATGGCGCACAGCAACAGTTAACCCACTCTACAAAGGGGGAGCCACCACTGATCCCGGGAACTATCGACCTATTAGCCTGATGAGCCTGGTCTGCAAGGCCATGGAACGTATCATCATGGAACTCATAAGCAAAGACATTGGTAACCTCCAAACTCTGGATCCCACCCAGTTCGGGTTTGTGAAAGGCAGATCATGCCTCCTGAACCTGATAAACTTCTTTGAGGCAGTTAGCAAAGCCGTAGATGACGGTAAGGTGGTTCACACAGCCTATCTTGACCTCGCCAAGGCTTTCAACACCATCCCCCATTCTGGAATTATAGCTAAACTCACTAAACTAGGTATAAATCCCTACATCACAAGATGGGTTGCCAACTGGCTCACTCACAGAACCCACACTGTAAAAGTTGCAGACTCCAAATTTGATCTCAAAGCAGTGACAAGCGAATACCACAGGGTTCCGTCCTGGGACCTCTCCTGTTTGGTATCTACTTCTCTGAAGTACAGGCAACACAGAAGGCTTCTGGCTAAAGAAGTTCGCAGATGACTGCATACTAGGAGCCATAGTCAAAGGGCCTCGCTGAGACAGATGCCTGGTGTCAGAGCCATGGCTTCAAGCTCAATGCCAAAAAGTGCAGTGTCATCCCCTTTGGTAAAAACTCTGTACCCATGAACTGCCACATAGGCAGCAATCTACTTAACAAATGCATGATGAGACCTTGGGAACCCAGGTGGACATTAGTCTCTCCTTTGATAGTCACATCGCCACAGTAGTCAGGAAGTCCTTCTACGTGGCACACCATCATTAAAAGGGTTCTCAGTCAGGAAAAAGAGGTCATTGATCCCCTCTACTCGACACTCATTAGACCCATTATAGAGTACAACACCCCTTTTGGATTGTACCTCACAAGACATCTGCAGCACCTGGAAAGGCCACAGAAGTACCTCACAAAGAGGATTACTGGCCTCAGACAAATGCCCTACTTTGACAGCCTCAAAAAACTTCATTTTTACTCCATAGCATGTCACCTATACGAGGTGATCTCTGCCTGTCATATAAAGCTGTGTCAAACCCAGAGCTGTTGGACATGCTACACCTAAAGAAATCCCAATCCCTCCGAGCTACACGCTCTAGGGACCTAAACCTTGTCACTACAGTAAACAGGACATGCTGGAAGGATAGATTCCTTTCCCAGAGGCTTCCCATACTCTGGAACAGGCTACCCATCTATGTCAAGCAAATTTCTTAATTAGCACTCAAGAAAAATCTTGATGAGTGGATGGGAAATAGGAAATGCACCACAGGGATCACTTTTGTGTCTCTTCTCGACAGTGGCACAGGAAAATAACTTTCTTGGGTGGCGTAAGCCGGGGTACCTTGTTGGCTAGGCTTACGTAGGCCCTTGGGTTGCTAGCCTAGTACATACCTATGAACCTATATTCATGTGAACTCGAAGACAGAACTGATTAGCACATTCACTGAAATTAAAACAATAGCATTAGATGAGACATGAGAAGTACCACAGACGAAAGCATATTTTTAAACTAAAAACACAGATTAATGTTCAAGTCATACTTGGTTCACAATACATTATTTTCCACTGGCCTAGTTAACAGCCATGTTTCCCACAAGGATATCTGACGTTGTGCTGAGATCCAGAAGTGATCTCTAGGTGCACTACTTTTTTAGGGTTTTTTTTTCACGATGAGTAGAGAACTAGTCGTATAACACACTCCCAAAGAAAAGTGTTGCAGGACAGTAGGGAACACAGGGGTTATATTCTTGAATGTGAAATATGGTAATTTACAAGACTAATCTCTTACAACTGAGTAACTATCAAGCAAGTTGTCTGAAACAGTTGGTTGCCAAAAAGGCAGAAACAGAGAATCGGACTCTTACAGTAGTGTAACAGAGTGCCAGGGAGGGAAGTCACACAATGACCCTTAAATACACATCCTGACTTTATTGACTCTCCATTGATGGTCAGGAGTTCTGTGCCATCCATTCTGCAACCTCCCCACTACTCTTGTCTTAATGTCTCCTTACCAGCATCTTCCTGAGATGGTTGGTTGGGTTTGATGCATTGGGGAAAAAGGAGCCCAATAACAGTAGGAAAATGTGGACAGGTGGGGAACCTCTCTGAGTTGGATCCTGTTTACCAATTGACCCCTCTCATCACATTTTCCATAAACTTTCCAGCACTTGCACTAAAATCCCATTTCCGAAGGTTATTTTAAAATGCCATTTTTACATCCTCTGAGTATCTGAAAATTAAGACTGTCAAAGTAGCTCACAGTAGTAGATGATGCAAGTGGATGATGCTAGTGGAATGCACTGACTCCACTGATTTCAGTAATTGGTTTGCTCTCAGCCCTGCCAGGCTGTATCACTCACTTTCGCAACACACATGTGAAACTTATATGCTATTGTACCATGCTGCTTTGTCCATGTCTTCGCAAGACACTGATAGCACATAAGATTACTATGTCAGCTCTGGTCACCTGACAATAACTTCGTTTAAGAGGGTTGGGCTCATCCGTGCCTTGCTAAGTGAATCTCTGTGACTCAACCCAAGCTAAAGATACACAATGACACAAAATGTACCAGTGAATCAGGTGGGATTGCCCACCTCTCCGCAAGACAGTGCCACAACAGCGGTGGGCCAAACAAACTGCAGTCAGTGTCATTTTCGGGGCACTTAACAGTTGTTGCAGCAAGTCCACTGCACTGACATCATGTCATCCCTAAACAAGGTCGGTGACAGTGCAGCTCTGTTACATTGCTTAACGTTACACGGTGCAATGTACACACACTACCAGTTGAGCATGCTTCTTTGTCAAATTTTCAACTTTTCAACAAGGCAGCAATTAAACAGCTGCACTGGACTGCCACTGATATTATCTCAGGACAATTAACCCTTGTCAGGGAGTACAATACAGTACACTGAAACCAGACTAATCTTCAACAAGCTAAGTGTAAAGTGTTGCTCCGATTCGTTTCTCTCCATTAGACAATGTATACTACACACACACAAATGCAGACTTGCAATCTACCAGTAACTTCTGTGAATTTCCGCAACTCATCTTAAAATAGTGATGTAAAAAAAATGGGCAAGCATTGGTCCAATGCCTTTATCCTCAGTGCAGCCAAATTAAGTTGGAGCAAGCACACTGCACTGTACCCTTCTGTTTCCCATAACTGGACTGCCATCACCCCAACTACTCTTTATCAGTCTTGTATACAGCAAGGAATGCCGGAGAGAGAACCACAGTGTGCCATTCAACCCTGTTGCCTTTCCTCACCCCTCCACAAAGCGATGAAGACACAGCAGCGGGTGTCCCTAGCTGCTGCTGTCCAAAAAGTTAGGTGCCTCTAGAGCCCAGACCCAGTTGTCCCCTAAACACAACAGCTTCCATAATGCACACATACAGATACTTGCACAATATACCAGTATACTACGGCTGTTTCCAAACCTGTCTCAAACACATTTACAGCACATTATTCCACATATGATTTAAAAAAAGCCATTACTACTTCCCTAAAAGCACAATACTCATGTTCCTCAGTCAATCTGTACTCGCAATATAGTGACATCCATGGGCAACCCAGCTATTGATGACTTAACCCCAGGATTGCCATCCCTTGTTGCAGCCAGCCCTCAGGATGTGAAGCAAACCATTCATTCACCATGCTGCTGCCATTTCAACTTTGCAGCATAGCTCAATGATATAACCAACCACCACCTGCCACTGCCACTCCAAATATTTTATATATGTATATATATATCTATATATCTATCTATCTATCTATATATATATATATATATATATATGTATATATGTATATATATATATATATATATATATATATATAAATGGATTCCATACATTTGGTCGAAATACACTTAGTCGAAAATGATTCCAGGCATTGCACTTCACTGAAAGTTCACTTGACTGAAAGCTCACTTGGTCGAAGTTTATTTGGTTGAAAATGGAATATAGCCCCTGCCCCACTGCAGTGCAGTCCTGGAGTGAGAATATTAAATAAAGGGGGTGTGGGGGGCACATCCCCCTACATTATGCCAATAGTTTTTACTAAAGATATATATATATCAATGCATTTGTAATGGATATGCCTTCTTATAATAGTGAATACATTAAAATTATGTGGGGGGCTGTGCCCCCCCCCCTTATTTAATATCTTCACTCAAGGGTTGCACTGCAGTGGGGCAGGGGCTGTATTCCATTTTCTACCAAATGAACTCCGACCAAGTGAGCTTTCAGTGAAGTGCAATGCCTGGTATCATTTTCGACTAAGTGTAATTCGACCAAATGTATGGAATCCATATATATATATATATATATATATATATATATATATATATATATATATATGTGTGTGTGTATACACACACACACACACACACACACACACACACACACACACACACACACACACACATACATAAATACATACACACAGCTACACTATATGCATATATATGATGTTCATTGTGTTACACTGCTGCAGTCATTACACTTGGGTTATCCTGCCGTCAGGTGGTCCCGCAGTCGGCCAGAGTTCCAAAGTTTTGGTCCGGCGTTTGTTGCTGTCGCCTCCTCCCTGACGTCAGTGCAACAGGGGTATACAAGATGCAGCCGACGCCGTTTTCTTCAGTCCTTCTTGCCGCGCGGTGCTCAAAGGAGAAGCAGTTCGCAAGTGCCGGTCGGCCGACTCCTGACCGAATCCAGAACCAAAGTCTAATAAAAAAAGCTAAGTACCCCATTGGGGAAACTTTTTCTTGCCTCACACAGATGTCAGTAAAAGTTAACTGTATTTCTTGTGGGAAGCAAATACCTCATAAGGATTTCCACTCCTATTGTAGTCCATGCCTAGGCCCTGACCACGACGTCACTGGTTGTCGGTTTTCTGCTAGGTTTAACAAGCTTACTGTTAAACGTCAGTTTGATTTTTGCCCGACATTATTTTGGCAGAAAATTCAGTTACACCATGCCGTCAGAAATTCCGATGACCGCATTGCATAAAAAGGACAAGGACAGGTATCAGAGGCCCAAAACTGACGACGAGGCCTCTTCTAGGCCGGTCTTCCGGTTTTCAGCGAGGTGCCTACGCAGCCCCTGACGACCACTTCCACAGAACCACAGACAGACTCCCACGTGGTGCTGGCTGGGCCTTCGGACGCACTAGGTTTTCAACTTTCCAATCCTAACCCGACAGAGGGAACGAAGTAGCTGAGCAAACCACAGCTACAGAGGGTGTTTTCAGACCTACCCAGTTAACCATTAAACCTCTGCTAAGTCTAAGCCCCCCTTAAAAGCAAAGAAACAGACACAACTATCTCCAGGACAGGCTTCCATGCCTAAGAAACAAATGCTAAAAATGGCCGAAGACCTAATCACCCTGATCAGGGGGTCCCATCCCCCTCCTGATAAAAGGCCCAGACAGGATGCAGACTATGAATCTTCTGACCAGGTATCCATTTCCTTAGACTCTTCCTTGGACCTAGGATATTCTTTACCCCTTTAGGAGGATTCTGATGCTGAGGAATCAATTCCATCAGCCTCTCCGCCTGAGGATTACTCCTTTGGGGAGACCTTACATAACATGAGGGAGCATTTCCATTGGGAAGGCCAGGATTACTCCGAATCCAAGAAAAGGCTCAGAGACTTCCTTTTATTGCCTCAACACAGACCCCTTGCTATTCCGCCAGTTTTAGATATCATGGATGATGTGTACACTGAATCCAGTTTAAACCCTGACTCCTTACCCCCAGCCCCAGTTAAACCTGATAGATATTAGAGTCCCTGACTCTCACAAATTTCTGTACAAAAACCCTATTGCTGAACCTGAAATTATTTCTCAGGGACCCAAAGGGATTAAGACCTCATCAGCAAAAAAACAAGTTCCCTCTGACAGAGATTCCAGAGCATTAGACAGATGGGGAACGAATGTATATACGTCTGCAACTTTAGCAATGAGAGCCTTGAATTGCCAGATGTTCATCGTGCATACAGCTGCAGTCATTACAGATGGGTTATCCAGCCATCAGGCGGGTCCTCGGTTGGCCGAATTCCAAAGTCTAGGTCCGGCGTCGGTTGTTGTCGCTTCTTCCCTGACGTCAGTGCGGCAGGGGTATAAAATAGGCAGCCGACGCCATTTTCTTAAGTTTTTCTTGCCGCGCGGTGCCCGAAGCAGAAGCAATTCGCAAGTGCCGGTCGGCCAGCTCCTGATATTTACGAAAGTATTTCTGCCGAAGTCGTCTTGAAAGCTAAATACCCCGTTGGGGAAACTTTTCTTGCCTCAGACCGATGTCCTTGCTTAGGTGCAGACCACGACGTCTCAGCCTGCCGTTTTTGTGCTAGATTCAACAAGCGCACTATTAAGCGCCGGGCGGAGTTCGCTCTTCACTATTTTGGCAAAAAATTTAATTATATTATGTCGTCGGATACTCCGACTCCAGTTTTGAGCAAAAGACGCAAAGATAAGGACTGACATCCGAGGTCCGCACCGACTACTGAGACCACGCTAAGGCCGACTACTGGTTTTCCGGTGCTCAGCGAGGCACCTACGCAGCCCCTGAGTACCGATGACACTACTTTACCGGTGTCCAGTACCCGAGGTTGCAGGCTTCTCAGTCCTCATTCCTACTGCAGATACTGACGCCACTCTTGTGGGGGGAAACTCAGAATTTAGACAGGCCTGCCATTTCTCAAGGTGTCTTCCGGCCTTCCTCCTTCTCTATTAAAGCTTTCACTAAATCTAAGGCAGCCATGAAAACCAAAAAACAGGGTCCTCTGACGACCTCTCAAGGCCCCATGCCTAAAAAGCAGATGCTTAAAATGGCTAAGGATTTGATTACTCTTATCAGGGGTTCTCAACCCCCCTCTGACAAAAGGCCCAGATTAGAGGAAGACTACCCTTCCTCAGATCAAGCTTCTATTACCTCAGAACATTCTGAGGACCAGGATTATGCCTATTCTCCTTTCGAAGACTCTGATGCAGAGGAGTCTATTCCCTCGGTCTCCCCCCTTGAGGACTATTCTTTTGGGGAAACCCTGCATACATTGAGGGAACACTTTGACTGGGAAGGCCAAGATTACTCAGATTCCATGAAAAGGCTCAGGGAATTTCTTCTGCTCCCCCAGCATAGGCCCCTGGCTATCCCTCCTGTTTTAGATATATTGGATGATGTGTACACAGAAGCCAGCCTTAATCCAGATTCTTTGCCTCCAGCTCCTGTTAAACCAGACAGGTATTACTGGGTTCCTGATTCTCACCAGTTCCTATATAAAACCCATACTGCTGACCCAGAAACTATTTCACAGGGTCCCAAGGGAATTAAGGCCTCTACTGCTAAAAACCCATTACATTCAGAGAGAGATTCCAGAGCTTTAGAAAGGTGGGGGGGAAAAGGTGTACACCTCGGCCACTTTAACGATGAGGGCATTAAACTGTCAGTTCCATATGTTAAAGTATCAACAGTTTTTGTTATCTCAGTTGAAAAGCAAAATGACACAACCAGAACAACCAGATTTAAAAGAGTTGCAGGATTTGTTGCATGGTGCAGAGCAAGTGGGTAAACATATCTTGCAGTGTGGCTTTGATGCTTTAGAGGCCTCATGTAGAGCTGCTGTTACGGGGTCTGTTATACGTAGGCATGCTTGGCTCAAAGAGCAAACCTTACCAGATCATTTCAAAGCTAAATTATTAGATGCACCTCTTCAAAAAGATGTATTGTTTGGTGTTAAAGTTGAGGAGGTACTAAAGAAAATGGAGGAAAAAGCAAAATCAATGCAAACAGTGAAAGATTTCCTGCAGGTACAACCTCCACGTTTCAGCAGAAACTGGCCTTCAAAAATGTGGTCCTTTCCAGCCACGGACAGACCTCAAAGGGGCAGATACAGACGCCCAAGGGGTAGAGGGCAACCTCAAGGATCTTTCAAAGCCAGACAGTGGCAAGCACCAACCCCAAGAGGTGGAGAAAATAGATCACAGTCATTTAGAAAACAGACACAATGACTTCCCCCTACACCTGCCAAGCAAAGCTTTAATGGCAGCACCTTTGGGCGGAAAACTGACATTATTCTCAAAAAATTGGCATATTGTTACAAAAGACAAATGGATTCTGGACATTATAGACAGAGGCTACGGGTTCCACTTTCACACCCTTCCAAAAATGAGAGGCATGCCAAACCTGCCACAAA
Organism: Protopterus annectens; assembly: GCF_019279795.1. Taxonomy (NCBI): domain Eukaryota; kingdom Metazoa; phylum Chordata; order Ceratodontiformes; family Protopteridae; genus Protopterus; species Protopterus annectens. The sequence continues at coordinate 122,735,692 of NC_056743.1, forward strand.
ATCTAAGGGCAGAGGCACAAAAACAAATTTCAGCTCTCATGGACATGAAAGTGATTCAAGAGGTACCTGCAAAAGAACAAGGTCAAGGGTTTTATTCCATACTATTCCTGGTACCAAGAAAAGACAAAGATTGGAAACCTATCTTAGACCTATCCATCCTAAACACATATCTACAGGTGCCAAAATTCAAGATGCTCACATTACAGCAGCTTCTTCCCATGCTGGGCAAGGAGTCTTGGCTGGTAACATTGGACCTGAAGGAGGCATACCTGCCTTTCCCTATCAGACAAGATTGCAGAAGATACCTCAGATTTCTTGCAGGTTCAACCCATTACCAATTCTCTGCATTGCTCTTTGGCTTATCTACTGTGCCCAGAGTGTTTACGAAATGCCTGGCATCAGTAATTGCCTTCTGCAGACTACAAGGAATACAAATCTACACATTTCTGGATGACTGCCTGATCCAGGCAGACAGCAAGGACATACTACTGCAGCACCTGGCGTTTGTAATAAAACTGTTGAACTTCCTGGGATACACAGTCAACAAAAAGAAATCAAAACTAATACCCTCTCAACAAAAATTTTTCCTGGGTGCCAGCTTGAATACAACCACTCAGATGGCTTACCTCACACCAGACAAACAAGGGCAGGTGTCTCAATACTTCAGCAAAATGGCAACTTTCACCAGGCTAACTGCAAGGAAAGTCCTGCAGGCTCTGGGATTCATGGCATCTTGCATCCTATTAATGCCATATGCAAAGCTGCATATGAGGAAACTTCAGTGGTACCTAAAAAATTATGGTCTCAACACAGCCACAGCTTGGAAACAATTATACAACTCATTCCATGCCTTCAAAAACAAATTTTTGTGGTGGGCTCAAGCTTGCCAAAGAAACACAGGTCTCCCTTTCTGTGTACCTCAAGCAACTCAAATCATCACAACAGGCGCCTCAGACAACGCCTGGGGAGCACACTTGACAGATCGGTGCATTCAGGGAAAATGGTCCCAAAAAGAGAAGCACCTACACATCAACCAAAAGGAAATGCTAGCCGTGCAAAATGCTATTATGACCTTCAAAGACCTGCTGCATCCAGGCCAGTTATTGATAAGGGCAGACACCACCACATTGATGTGGTACATAAACAAACAGGGGGGAACTCATTCATACCCCCTGTGGAGGCAAGCCATGACCCTATGGAACACAGCACTGGAATTGCAAATTCAACTACAGGCACAATTCCTGCCAGGGAAGGAAAACACACTGGCAGACAACCTAAGCAGAAATATGACAGATCCACACGAATGGAAGTTGCATCCTCAAGTTTTCACAAAGATAACTCAGGCATGGGGACAGCCAGACATAGATCTCTTTGCTACCCACAGACATTACCAGTTGAAAAAATTTTGTTCAAGGACCTATCATCGACAGGCCTGGAAAGTGGACGCACTTGCTTTCAATTGGACAACATTGACCGGCTATGCCTTCCCGCCTCTTCCTCTGCTGCCCAAAGTTCTATTAAAAGCCAGAGCAGAGAGGCCGAAAATGATTCTCATTGCTCCAAACTGGCCAAGACAACACTGGTATCCGCTCCTGAAGAGCCTGACACATTCCCCACCATGGATCCTACCTGTAGTCCCTCTTCTGTTGTCGATTTCCCAACAGACTCTCCTCTCCAAGGAGGTGCAGGATGTCATCTTGGAGGCCAGAAGACCTTCTATTAGAAAAGCCTACTCCGCCAAATGGAAACAGTTTTGTGCCTGGAATCAAGAAAAGGGCCAGAATCCTTGGGTAATAAATATACCTCAAATTTTACAGTACCTAGCTGAGATGTTAAACAGTGGACTTTCCTTCTCCTCGATCAATATCCACGCTTCAGCCATTTCTGCACAATACAACACAGATCCTCCTTTATTCTCTCATCCTCTCTTAAGGCAGTTCCTCAGAGGGGCAAAGAATATTAAACCCCCAAAGAAACCACCAGTCCCTGCTTGGGACCTCAACTTCGTATTGGAAAAGCTGACCCTTCCTCCCTTCGAGCCAGATTCTTCAACAGAACTACAATACTTGTCATGGAAAACGGCCTTTCTTCTGGCTATCTCCTCAGCACACAGGGTTTCGGAGCTATAGGCCCTCATGGCTGTGCAACCATTCATCATTTTCCATCAGGACAGAGTTTCCTTATGAACCAACCCTACCTTTATGCCAAAGGTAGTATCCAGTGTAGCTTTGAATCAGACTATCCACTTAACTACCTTTTATCCTAATCCACAAAACAAAGGGGAAAGACTACTACATTCCTTGGACATTCACAGACAACTTCATTACTATTTGGACAGGATGAAGCCATTCAGGAAATCCGAGCAACTCTTTGTGTCCTATGCTACAGGTGCTACAGGTGCTCAAGGAAAGGCTATTTCCAAACAGACAATTTCAAAATGGATAGCCCGCTGCATACGCTTTTGTTACTCATTTCATGGAAAAACTGTGCCTGCATGCATCAGATCCCACTCCACCAGGTCCACAGCTACCTCTGCAGCCTTCCTCAGGGGGGGTCCCTACCAAGAACATTTTGGAAGCAGCCACTTGGAGTTCAGTGCACACTTTCTCCAAGCACTATCACCTTCCACTATACTCTAAGTCTAGAGCAGGTTTTGCCACAGCAGTCTTGCAGGGCATCCTCGCTCCTCCTAGTTCCCCTTGGTGCCTACCACCCCTACTTAGCTTTGGGATTCTTCCCATCTGTAATTACTGCATCTGTATGCACGATGAACATAGTACAGTTTTGTACCTACCATAAATGTAGATGTTAGAGTGCTCATACAGCTGCAGTCCAGGTTACCCCCCCTCCGTCCCCTTTTAGGACAGGCCTTATGACAAACCTTATCATACAACCTATTTGGGGTATTCTCTTATGGTGTATTTGCTTGCAACTACTGTTTTTTGATTATTCTATATTGCATGTTTGCATAAGTTTATGCTTTGCCTTCCTTCTGGGGGCACCTGACATCTGGGGCAAGAAAAACTGAAGAAAATGGTGTCTGCTGGCTCTTTTATACCCCTGCCGCACTGACGTCAGGGAAGAAGCGACGACAACCGACGCCGGACCTAGACTTTGGAATTCGGCTGACCGAGGACCCGCCTGACGGCAGGATAACCCATTTGTAATGACTGCAGCTGTATGAGCACTCGAACATCTACATTTATGGTAGGTACAAAACTGTACTTTTCACATGCTAAAATATCAGCAATTTTTGATGTCTCAGTTGAAACAAAAGATGCTCCAGATTCAGATCCTCCTAACCTTAAAGAAATGCAAGATTTATTGCATGCAGCTGAACAAGTAGAAAAACATACTTTGCAATGTGGGTTTGATTCTTTTGAGGCCTCCTGTAGAGCCGCAGATGTCCTTCAAGAATGCAACTGCAGTCATAACATATGGGTTGTCCTGCCTCAGGCAGCCCTCGGTCGTCCGAATTCCAGGTCCGGTGTCGGCTGGTGTCGCCTCCTCTCCGACGTCACAGCGGCTGGAGTATAAAGGCATCGGCCGACGCCATCTTCAGTCTTTCTTGCCGCGCGGTGCCCGAAGCAGAAGCAGTTTGCAAGTGCCGGTCGGTCAACTCCTGTGTTTTCAGTACCGAAGTCATCTAAAAGCTAAGTACCCCGTTGGGGAACATTTATTCTTGCCTCAGCCGATGTCAGAACAAATTGAGAAAGTTAATAATTGTTTGTCTTGTGGTAAACAAATACCTCATAAGGACTTCCATTCTGTCTGCCTTCCTTGCCTGGGCCCAGACCACGACGTCTCTGCCTGTGCTTGCTTTAATAAGCGCACTCTCAGGCGCCGGGCAGAATTCGCCGAGGACTTTTTTGGTGAATCCTTTGCGTATATCATGCCGTCGGATCAACCGACAACCCAATCTGCTAAAAAACGCAAGGACCGGGACCGACATCCTCGGCCTGCGTCCACTACCGATGCTACTCCTAAAACCTCTGCTAGCGCTCCGGTTCCCTCGGAAGTGGTAAATCAACCGCTCCAGGCCGACGACACAGCGTTAACACGACCTTCGGTCTCTGAGATCTCTACGGTGCCGGTTGTGGATTTTCCTCCGGAAACCGAAGTTCTGGATCTACCCGACACCATTCCTGTGGACAAGGTAACGCCTGCATGTGGGGCTGCTAGGCCTCCTATTTCCATGTCCATCAAGGCCTTTGCACGTGCTAAGTCCGCCAGTCAGGCCAAGGCCCATCCTAAACCTGCCCAGGCCCCTTCATCTGATAAGCAGATCATGTCTCTGGCTGCAGATCTTATTTCCCTTTTCAGGGGGTCTCAGCCTCATCCGGACAGGGGTTCTCAGCCACCTGCAGAAAAAAGGCCTAGAACTGAGCAGGTGGACGGCCTCTCCTCGGATGAAGCCCCTGGGGATTCTGAGCATTCTGATACCCAAGAAGAACCCTTCCAGGCCTACGAGGACTCTGATGCTGAGGAATCAATTCCCTCTGCCTCCCCTCCAGAGGATTTCTCTTTTGGTGAAGTCCTGCATTCCATGAGGGAACATTTTCAATGGCAGGGTCAGGAATTCTCTGACTCCAGGAAAAGGCTTTGTACTTTCCTCAAGCTTCCCCAGCACAGACACTTGGCTATCCCTCCAGTTTTGGATGTTTTGGATGATGTTTTCTCTGACTCCAGTGCCAACTCTGATTCTCTTCCTCCTGCTCCTGTCAAGCCGGACAGATATTACAGGGTCCCTGACACTCGCAAGCACCGTTTTAAGGCTCACTCTGTTGACCTAGAAACTATTTCACAGGGCCCCAATGGAGTGGCTTCCTTCTCTGCCAAAAACCCACTGCCAGCTGACAGAGAAGCAAGGTCCCTGGAGAGATGGGGTAAAATAGTATATACCTCTACTTCCCCAGCCATGAGGTCTCTTAACTGCCTTTTTCACATGTTTCAGTACCAAGATTTTCTCCTGGATGATTTACAGAAAAAGTTAGCCTCTCCTGAGCCTATTGATAAAAAGGCACTGCAGGATCATATTCATAACACTCAGCAGGTTAATAACCATTTTCTGCAGTGTGGTTATGATGCACTGGAAGCTTCATGTAGGGCAGCTATGACTGGGGCTGTGATACGTAGACATGCTTGGTTGAAGGTTCAGTCTTTGCCTGACCATGTTAAAGTAAAGTTACTGGATGCACCTTTGGAAAAAGAAAAGCTATTTGGTGCTACTGCACAAGATGTATTAAAATCCATAGAGGAAAAAGCAAAGTCAGTACAGACAGTCAAGGATTTCCTTCAGGTTCAGCCACCCAGATTATGCAGAAACTGGCCCTCCAAGAATTGGTCCTTCCCCGGCTCTGACAAGTTTCAAAGGGGAAAAAGCAGACGTGCCCGAGGTAGAGGGCAATACCGAGGATCTTACAGGGGCCGCCAATGGCAACCTCCAAATCAAAGAAGTGGCGCAGACAGTTCAGCTGCACCACAAGGACAATCACAATGACTTGACTTTGCACGCCTACAAAGGTTCAAAGAGAAGCACCTTTGGGCGGAAAATTAGCCTTATTCTCACAAAACTGGCATATCTTAACCAAGGACAATTGGATTCTGGATTTGATAGACAAAGGTTACAGATTCCACTTCCACACATTACCAATAAAACAAGGCATGCCAAACCTGCCACATCATCAAAGGGCAGAGGCACTCACTCAAGTTTCCAAGCTATTAAGTATAAAAGCAATAGAAAGTGTTCCTCCTCAGGAACAAGGCCAGGGATTTTATTCAAGACTGTTCCTTGTTCCAAGAAAAGAAAACAAATGGAGACCCATACTGGACTTGTCAACTCTAAACACTTACCTCATTGTGCCAAAGTTCAAAATGCTGACGTTGCAGCAACTTCTTCCCATGTTGGGCAAGGGGTCTTGGCTGGTCACTCTGGACCTCAAGGAGGCATACCTGCATGTCCCAATCAGACAAAGCTGCAGAAGATACCTCAGATTTCTTGCAGGGACAGAGCATTATCAATTCTCAGCATTGCCGTTTGGCTTATCTACTGCGCCCAGAGTGTTCACAAAATGCCTGGCATCAGTAGTGGCACACTGCAGACGATTCAAATATACCCCTACTTGGACGACTGCCACATACAAGCAGACAACAAACAAACCTTAAAAGGGAATTTGGACTATGTCATGCATCTACTGCAGGCCTTGGGATACACAGTTAACATTCAGAAGTCAAACTTACTACCATCCCAACAAATTATATTCCTAGGAGCCAACCTGGACACGGAAAACCAAGTGGCCTACCTCACAGAGGAAAAGCAGCAGCATTTACCGGAGTACTTCAAAGGCCTAGCAATGCTTTCCCAGCTGACTGCAAGGAAAATCTTGCAGGCCCTGGGATGTCCTTCAAGGATGCATCTGCAGTCCTTACAAATGGGTTGTGCTGTCGTCAGGCAGCCCTTCGGTCGGCCGGATTCCAAAGTCTGGGTCTGGCTTCGGCTGGTGTCGCACTTCACCCGACGTCATAGCTGCAGTTACTCGGGTATAAAGGCATCAGCCGACGCCATTTTCCTTAGTCTTTCTTACCACGTGGCGCCCGAAGCAGAAGCTGTTCGCAAGTGCAGGTCGGTCAGAACCAGAGATTACTACTACCGAATACTTCTACTACTACCGAAGACTTCTAAAAAAGCTAAGTACCCCGTTGGGGACTCTTTCTTGCCTCAGCCGATGTCAGAAAAAGTGAATAACTGTTTAACTTGTGGGAAACAAATACCTCGTAAAGATTTCCACTCTTACTGCTCATCTTGTTTAGGCCCAGACCACGACGTAGCAGCTTGTCTAGCCTGTGCTTCTTTTAACCGACGGACGCTTAGACGTCTGTCGGAATTTGCTGAGCAGTTTTACGGCTCTGATTTTGCTTATATTATGCCGTCGGATCCTCCGACTTCACAAATATCCAAAAAACGCAAGGAAAAGGACCGACACTCGCAGTCCGCGGTTTCGGCCGAAACCGCTGTTAAGACAACCGCGAGTGTCTCGGTTTCGGCTGAAACCGAGCAAGCGGTTCTTTCTTCAGCCGAAAGCTTACCTTCTACCGAGGCCTCTTCCAACCTGGTGGAATCGGCTTCTGAAATCCAACCTGCAGTTGTGGTTTCTCAGGAATTATCTGACACTATTCCCTTGGATATTTCAACCCCTGCACGTGGAGCTGCTAGGCCTCCTGCAGCCATGTCCATTAAGGCCTTTGCCAGGGCTAAAGCAGCTAAAGCTACTAAATCTGTGCCTGTTAAGACCCCCTCTCACAGGCCTAGCTCCAGTTCTCAAATGCTTAGTTTAGCAGAGGATCTCATTTCTTTAATCCGGGGATCCCAACCTCTCCCAGACAGGGCCTCTCACCCACCTCCAGAGAAGAGCCCTAGAGCAGAGCCCCCTGAGCCAGTTTCCACAGATGATTCCTCTGATGATTCAGATAATACAGACCCCCCAGAGGCTCCTTTTTCCCCTTATGAAGACTCTGATGCTGAAGAGTCCATCCCTTTTGCCTCTCCACCTGAGGAATTTTCCTTTGGGGAAACCTTGCATGCTATGAGGGAACAATTTCAGTGGCAGGGACAAGATTTTTCAGACTCCAGAAAAAGGCTTAGAACCTTTTTGCATTTACCACAACATAGGCCTTTAGCTATACCTCCAGTTCTGTCTGTTGTAGATGATGCATTTAATGATGCTTGTACTGCTCCTGATTCATTACCTCCGGCCCCTGCTAAGCCCGATAGGTTCTACAGGGTCCCGGACACTCATCACCATTTATACAAGGCTCCTTTTGCAGATCCCAAGACTATCTCCCAGGGGCCTAAGGCTGTAGCATCTACCTCTGCCAAAAATCCCCTCCCCTCTGAAAGGGAATCCAGGTCCTTAGAGAGATGGGGTAAAAAAGTTTACACTTCTGCTACTCTGTCAGCTAGGGCCTTGAACTGTCAATTTCATATGATCCAGTATCAAGAATTCATGCTAGACCAGTTAACCAAAAAACTGTCCTCTGATGAGCCTTTAGACAAGAAATATGTTCAGGAAATGGTACATAACATTCAGCAAGTTAGTAACCATTCTTTAAAATGCGGCTATGATACACTGGAGGCTTCCTTTAGATCAGCCATGACTGGCACAGTTATCAGAAGGCATGCATGGTTAAAAGAGCAGGCCTTACCGGACCATGTCAAATCAAAACTATTAGATGCTCCCATGGACAAGATCAATTTGTTTGCCTCTCCTGCACAACAGGTGCTGAAGAAGATGGAAGAGAAGGCAAAATCTGTCCAAACAGTGAAAGATTTCTTACAGGTCCAACCTCCAAGGTTTAGCAGGAATTGGCCCTCCAAGAATTGGTCCTTTCCAGACTCCTCCAAAGCACAGAGAGGCAGGAATAGGCGTTCAAGAGGCAGAAGCCAATCTAGAGGTGCCTACAGGGGACACCAGTGGCAGGGTAACAACCAGCGAGGCACAGACACAGCCACCACCACTAATACAGGACAATCACAGTGACTTGGCTCTGGCACCGCCTACCAGGGAACAACTAGAAGCACCCTTAGGCGGGAAGCTAGCTTTATTTACAAAGAACTGGCATTACATCACAAGAGACAAGTGGATTTTGCAGACAATAGACCAAGGTTACAGGTTTCATTTCCATACTCTACTAGGAAAGAGAGGAATGCCAAACCTACCTCCAAATCAAAAGGCAGTAGCTCTACAACAAGTAAATCAATTATTAAAGATGAGAGCTATGGAAAAGGTACCACATATGGAGCAAGGAAAGGGCTTTTACTCCAGACTCTTCCTCGTACCAAGGAAAGAAGGCAAATGGAGACCTATTCTCGATCTGTCCGCTTTAAACACATTCCTCATTGTTCCAAAATTCAAAATGCTGACCCTACAGCAGCTTCTTCCCATGCTGGGCAAGGAGTCTTGGCTGGTAACTCTAGATCTCAAGGAGGCATACCTGCACGTCCCCATACGACCAAATTGCAGAAGATACCTCAGATTTCTTGCAGGATCAGAGCATTATCAATTCTCAGCATTGCCCTTTGGCTTATCTACTGCGCCCAGAGTGTTCACGAAATGCCTGGCATCAGTAATCGCTCATTGCAGGCTTCAGGGGATCCAAATCTATCCTTACCTGGACGACTGCCTAATACAAGCGGACAACAAAAACAAGCTAGCAGAAGACTTGAAAAGAGTCATTTACCTTCTACAAGCCCTGGGATACACAGTCAATATAAAAAAGTCAAGGCTGATACCATCCCAAAAGATAACCTTTTTGGGTGCGGAGCTGGACACATCCAAACAAATGGCATTCCTAACCGTAGAAAAACAGGAGCAACTCCCTCTCTACTTCCTGGCATTAACAAAACAAAACCATCTAACAGCAAGAAAAGTCCTACAAGCATTGGGCTTCATGGCATCCTGCATAATATTGGTCCCACATGCCAGACTGCATATGAGAAAACTACAGTGGTACCTAAGGTATTTATGGTCTCAGCACAAGCACAGCCTAGAAACTCTAATTCCAATAATTCCATGCCTGAAGCAAGAATTCCAATGGTGGGCTCAGGCCTGTCAATCAAACGAAGGATTGCCCTTCCACAACATTCAACCAAGCCAAACCATCACAACGGACGCCTCAGACCTCGGTTGGGGGGCCCACATGATGAACAAATGCATACAGGGTTTATGGACTCAAGAGCAGCTGCACCTACACATAAACCTAAAGGAAATGCTGGCAGTAAAACTGGCAATTCAGACTTTCAAACCATTTCTTCGACAAGGCCAATTGATGATAAGGACAGACAACACCACAGTTATGTGGTACATCAACAAGCAGGGAGGCACACATTCATACTTCGTACCCCCTATGCCGGATGGCCCTGGACCTCTGGAATGTGGCCCTGAGTTACAACATTCAGTTACAAGCCATCTTTATACCAGGAAAAGAAAACACTCTAGCAGACATATTAAGCAGGACTACCACGGATGCCCACGAATGGATGCTGCATCCGGACATCTTCAAAACCATTACAAGAAAATGGGGGCTCCCAGAAATAGACTTATTTGCATCCCCACTCAATCACCAATTAAAGAAATTCTGCACCAGGACGTACCACCCACTGGCATGGAAGGTGGACTCCCTATCCTTCAGTTGGAAAAATCTGTCAGCATATGCATTCCCACCACTTCCTTTGATGCACAAGGTGCTATTGAAGATCAAAGAGGACCGTCCAAGGATCATTCTGATAGCTCCAGATTGGCCAAGGCAACATTGGTACCCATTACTGAGGAGCATGTCTCTGGAACAGATATGGCCCTTACCCCTAGTTCCCTTGTTGTTAACTCAGAACAATTACAACACCCTGCATCCAAACCTGAAAACTCTGCAGCTGACTGCCTGGAACATTGCATAAGACAAATTAACCCAAATTTATCCCAAAGGGTTAAGGACATTATCTTAGAAGCTCGCAGACCTTCAACAAGGAAAACCTATTCAGCAAAATGGAAAAGATATCTCATTTGGAGTACTGCTAAAGGGAAGATGTGTCACTGGTAAACATAGCCAACATCCTGGAATACTTGGCAGAGCTATTCCACAAAGGCCTGTCCTACTCTTCCATTAAAATTCATGCCTCAGCTATTTCAGCAGAATACGACTTGGATCCTCCAGTTTTCTCACATCCTCTGCTCAGGCAGTTTCTGAGAGGAATTAAAAATGTAAAACCTCCTAGGAAGCCACCATTACCTGCATGGGACTTGAACTTTGTGCTAGAAAAATTGACACTACCTCCTTTCGAACCAGCAGCAACAGCAGAATTGCAATACTTATCATGGAAAACTGCTTTCCTGCTGGCAATCACTTCAGCAAGAAGGGTTTCTGAGCTACAGGCATTAATGGCAGTACAACCCTTTATGATCTTCCATCAAGATAGAGTGTCCATGAGAACAAACCCTACTTTTATGCCTAAGGTGGTTTCCAGAGTATCTTTAAATCAGGCTATCCACCTACCTACATTCTTCCCCAATCCACAGAACAGGGGAGAAAGACTGTTGCATACCTTGGATGTACACAGACAATTACGCTACTACCTGGACAGGACCAAGAGCAATAGAAAAACTGACCAGCTACTGGTAGCAATACAGCAGGAATGGAAGGGAAAGCAAATACAAAACAGACAATATCTAAGTGGATAGGAAATTGCATTAGATTTTGTTACTCCTACCATGGAAAGAAAACTCCAGAAAACATCAGGCCTCACTCTACAAGAGCTACAGCCACTACCACAGCTTTTCTACGAGGGGTGGCTACCAAAGACATTTTAGAGGCTGCTACTTGGAGCTCCGTGCATACATTTGCCAAGCATTATAATTTACCTTTATACTCTAGATCCCGAGCTGGTTTTGCCACTGCTGTTTTGCAAGGGATCTTAACTACACCATAATTCTATCTTTCCTCCTCCCCCAGTTTGGCTATGGTATTCTACCCATTTGTAAGGACTGCAGATGCATCCTTGAAGGACATAGTACAGTTTTGTACCTACCATAAATGTAGATGTCCGATAGGAATTCATCTGCAGTCAGGATTACCCACCCTCCTTCCCCTCTGTGGTACTCCTAGGGTATTTTCCCCTCTTATAGCTAGCTGGGGGAATCTATTATGGTGTATTTGTTTGTATATATGTACATACATGCTTATTTTTTGTTTGCTCTCTAATATTTTGAACCATTGGCATTTATCAAAATTTAGCCTTCCTAGAGGGCACCTGGCATCTGGGGCAAGAAACACTGAGGAAAATGGCGTCGGCTGATGCCTTTATACCCGAGTAACTGCAGGTATGACGTCGGGTGAAGTGCAACACCAGCCGAAGCCAGACCCAGACTTTGGAATCCGGCTGACCGAAGGGCTGCCTGACGACAGTACAACCCATTTGTAAGGACTGCAGATGCATTCCTATCGGACATCTACATTTATGGTAGGTACAAAACTGTACTTTTCATGGCATCTTGCATCCTTCTGATACCTTTGGCAAGACTTCATATGAGAAAGCTGCAATGGTATTTAAAAAACTTATGGTCTCAACACAACAGCCTAGAGGACATAATCACACTTATTCCATGTCTGCAGAAGGAATTTGTGTTGGGCTCAAGCCAGTCAAGTAAACGAAGGCATGCCTTTCAACAGACCTCAAGCAGACCAAATGATAACGGACGCCTCAGACCATGGATGGGGGGCGCACATCGAGGGCAGATGCATTCAAGGTCTTTGGACGCCAAAGGAAAGACATCTGCACATAAACCAAAAGGAGATGTTGGCAGTGATACATGCCATAGAGACTTTTGAAAAAACACTAAAACAGGGACATTTGCTAATAAGGACAGACAACACTACTGTCATGTGGTAATAAACAAGCAGGGAGGTGCTCATTCTTACCCCCTCTGCAGACTAACAATGCTTCTCTGGGAAAAATCCCTGAGCCTGAGGATACATTTATAATCCCAGTTTGTACCAGGCAAGGACAATGTACTGGCAGACAGTCTGAGCAGAAATTTCATGGATCCACACGAGTGGATGCTGCACCCTCACATTTTCTCTCAACTGGCAAGGACATGGGGAAGACCGGACGTAGATCTTTTTGCTTCCCACTTAAATCATCACCTGGAAAAGTTCTGCACAAGGACTCACCACCCTCTAGCTTGGAAAACGGATGCTCTCTCCTTCAGCTGGAATTCTCTAAAAATTTATGCATTCCTCCCCTGCCTCTGCTGACCAAGGTGATACTGAAGATCAAAGCAGAACAACCAACAGGCATCTTGATAGCTCCAGACTGGCCAAGGCAACACTGGCACCCATTGTTATTGACCATAACTCGGACCAAACCATGGCCTCTGACCCTATGGCCCCTGCTCCTAACTCAACACTATTACAGGACTGTACATCAAGACCTGAAAACATTGCATCTGACAGCCTGGAGGCTACCATGACTTCAACACCAAACTCTCTTTCCAAATCTGTTCAAGAGATCTTTCTGGAAGCACGCAGACCTTCCACCAGAAAAACCTATTCAGCCAAGTGGAAGAGATTCAGTATCTGGAATGCCAACAGGGGTCAGGACACATCATTACTGAGTATACCTCAGATATTAGAATACTTGGCAGAACTATTTCATACTGGACTCTCATACTCCTCAATAAAGATTCATGCCTCAGCAATCTCAGCAAAATACAACTGTGACCCTCCAGTGTTTTCGCATCCTCTGCTAAGACAGTTTCTAAGAGGGATAAAGAATATCAAACCTCCCAGAAAACAGCCAGTACCTGCATGGGACCTCAACTACGTGTTGGAAAAACTAACTCTTCCTCCATTTGAGCCAGCAGCAACCTCAGAAATGCAATTTCTGTCATGGAAGACGGCCTTCTTATTGGCAGTCACCTCTGCAAGAAGAATTTCGGAGATACAGGCACTCATGGTAGTGCCCCCCTTCCTCATTTTTCATCAAGACAGAGTCTCTCTAAGAACCAATCCTACATTCATGCCAAAAGTAATTTCCAGGGTGTGTCTAAATCAAGCTATTCATCTACCTGCATTCTTCCCCAATCCTCAAAATAAGGGGGGAAAACTACTGCATACTTTGGACATACACAGACAATTACGCTACTACTTGGACAGAACTAAGGCCACCAGAAGGGCTGACCAGCTGTTTGTAGCTTATGCTGCTGGAGTACAAGGAAAAGCAATCTCCAAGAAAAGAATTTCAAAATGGATTGGACATTGCATCAGATTTTGCTATTCTTTCCATGGAAAAGGTGTGCCAGCCAATATTAGGCCACATTCCACCAGAGCTATAGCCACTTCCACAGCTTTCCTAAGAGGAGTGGCAACAAAGGACATTTTAGAAGCTGCTACATGGAGCTCCGTGCATACATTTACCAAGCACTACAACCTGCCCTTATACTCCAGATCCCGAGCAGGCTTTGCTTCGGCAGTCCTGCAGGGGATTTTAGCTACACCATCCTTATCATAGTTCCATCCACCCCCAGCTTGGCTATGGTACTCAACCCATATGTTATGACTGCAGTTGCATTCTTGAAGGACATAGTACAGTTTTGTACCTACCATAAATGTAGATGTCCAATAGATATGCAACTGCAGTCGAATTTCCATCCTCCTACCCCTCTGTATCCTTCTTTTTGGGTCCCTACCCTCTTCCCTTCAGCTGGGGTATCTCCTATGGTGTATCTGTTTATTACTGTTGTGCATGTTTGGGATTATTTTATCCATTTACCAAATTTAGCCTTCCTAGGAGGGCACCTGGCATCTGGGGCAAGAAACACTGAAGAAGATGGCGTCGGCCGATGCCTTTATACTCCAGCCGTTGTGACATCGGAGAGGAGGCGACACCAGCCGACGCCGGACCCAGACTTTGGAATTCGGCCGACCGAGGGCTGCCTGAGGCAGGACAACCCATATGTTATGACTGCAGTTGCATATTTATCGGACATCTACATTTATGGTAGGTACAAAACTGTACTTTACAGGCTCTGTCATTAAAAGGCATGCTTGGTTAAAAGAACATAAATTAACCAGATCATGTTAAGGTCAAATTATTGGATGCACCTTTGCAGCGGGATGTGCTGTTTGGAGTTAAGGCAGAGGAGGTATTAAAGAAGATGGAGGATAAGGCAAAATCTATGCAAATGCTGAAAGATTTCTTACAGGTTCAGCCTCCTCGTTTTAACAGACTTTACCCAACAAAGAATTGGTCCTTTCCAGTCACAGATAGACCTCAAAGGGGCAGATACAGACGTCCAAGAGGTAGAGGTCAGACACAAGGCCCTTACAGGCCACGACAATGGAGTACACCAGGCCAGAAAGAAGGGGAAGACAGGCCTCAACCTTATAAAAAGCACCCTCAATGACTTTCCACTGCAGCTGCCAAACAGCTCTCTCTTGGCAGCCCCCTTATGAGGAAAACTGGAACTTTTCTATCACAACTCAGTGTCTGTTATTCTAAAAGTGTATTAGATCTGGTTTAAGCACTTGGGCTTCAGGCCAGTTATTTTACATTAAGAAGGTTCGTGGTCTGCACTCTTGTAGGAGGAGAGGCTGGACTCTGCCCTTCTGAGCTGGGAAATTCTGGTTAAAGGCTTATAGTGCCTGCATATTTGAACTGTTTCTTACTGAAATTGGTACAACTTGTTTGCTGTAGCATAGACTAGATCCAGGCCTGCTGAATCTAGCTTGCTTTGTATGCTTATTTCCCTGAAATGCTAATTCCACCTAAAATGCGGCTTTTCAGCGCTTCTGTGGATCCCTAGTTATATCTGCATTGCTTACTGAACTTATTTCCTTGTTTCACTTGAAAGAAAGTTACTATTTGTCGTTTTAGCGTTTGTTACCTGTAACACATTGCATTTAAGTTACCTGGCACTTGCTCACTAAGTCAGCACTAAAAAATTAAAAGCACTACACCCTCACAAACTTTGCTTGAGTACCTTGTTCCTCATTGGCCCTTTTTTTCTATTATAAAGGAATTCCCAATACTATTCTAGCATGTCCAAAGGTCAGTTGTCAGTCTCCTCTCCGGTCCAGCTGGTGAATCTGGGAATCATGAGGCAATATTACAACTGCCTCATGTACACAGACAACCCTCTCCTCCTCCCAACAAATTCCAACACATGAGAGATGCAACCATATAGCCAAACTGGAGGCTAAGCTCTCTCAACTCATTACTGGCGTAACCAGCCAGGAGGAGAAGGAAACCACACTCACTACAATTCAAGTCTCACATAGACCTACCACGACAGTAAACCAAACACATAAACACACAAAAACATACTCGGAGGCTCTAAATAAAAATCTGCCTAAGCAGCAGAGACCTCCAAAGCAGACACCCAAGCAACCGCTACCCCAAAACAAAACACGTGCAACACATAGCTCACAAAGCCAGTGTGCCGAACAGTCACAGCCCTTAAGGCTAAACAACACACCTGATACACTTGTAATAGGTGAGTCTATCGTCAGGCACACTGACATCCCGCTCACCAGGCTGAACAAGGAGAAGGTCACGGTGAGCTGCCTGTCAGGGGCTAGGATCTGCCACATAACACAAGCACTCAGGTCACTCCAAGGCTAGTACAAATATGACTCAGTCATTGTCCATGCTGGTGTGAATGACCCGAGATGTACCTCCCTGGACTACATGAAAAGAGACATAGAGGAGCTCTCTGAGCATGTAGCCCAGGCCGGTATGACCCTGACCTTTAGTAGCATCTTACCCTCACCAAGAATGATGCCACAGTATGAAGACAAGATCAATTTCAAAAATTGGCTTGAGTATTGGTGTCATTCAGAGGGGATCCAATGCCTGTCAGCCTGGGATGACATGCTTGACAAGCCACGATGCTTCGCTAGAGATGGCTTGCACCTGTCACCCCTGGGCTTTCGGATATTGGCAAAGGCTCTTGCTACCCCCATAGTGCCTTTTTTAGGCAAGGTTCAAAAGACAAACCCACCTCCATAGGTATCACAAGGGATAAGAAACTAAGAGTAATGGTACTCAACGCCAGACGTCTAAACCTCAAGATGCACTCACTCGAAACTCTCCTTAGCATGGAGAACATCGATATCTGTGCAGTAACAGAAACCTGGTTCAATGCTCCCGAGAGCACCCCAGCACTACCACGTTATACCTCATACAATGCTTTTCAGCACCAAAACTTGGACCGAACCATAAAAGGAGGGGGTAGTATCAATATTCGTCAAAGATACCACACCTCCAGGTTGGTGGCACAGCACGAAGCATCAGAGACTATCCATGTGCAACTAACAGTGGGTAAACTGCCTTCCAGTTTATAGCCTGCTACAGACCACCCTCCCAAACCCAGGAACCCCACTCGGCCTTCCTGAGAACACTGGAAGATATGAAGGTCTCTCCAAACACCATTATATTGGGTGACTTCAACTACCCAAACATAGACTGGGAGTATTACTCTAACTCCAACACCCTAACCCAAAGGTTTGTAGAATTTATAAACTCAAATGCTATGGAACAACTTGTTACCACTCCCACAAGAGGGGAAAACATACTGGACCTGATCATCACCAACATAGGGACTCTATGCTCCAGACCAGAAGTGTATCCCTCACTGGTAAGATCAGACTATAAACTAATCTCACTGGATATTCACATCCCGACCCCACCCCCTTCCCAGAAAACCACAGTGAAAAACTTCTCTAAAGCAAATTTCATACTCCTCAAAACCGAGGTGGAATCCTTCAAAGCCCCCGGGCCTGTGGAAAATACGGCCCAGACCGCAGAATCCTTTATAAACGCATACTATGAACACCTTCAGGAATGCATGGATCATGCAATCCCAAATAAAACCAAGACCCAGTCCTCCAAAGGCAGACGTCCTGTCTGGTGGACCCCAGCCATAAACAAACTATACAATAGAAGGAGGAAGCTACTACATGATAGAGCAAAATCCCAAAAAGGGAAGGCATCTCTGATCAGTATTAGCAAAAAACTACGGGCACTTATAAAATCGTCTAAGGCCAGCTTCGAGAGAAAAATTGCACAGGACACTAAGGATAATCACAAGGCTTTCTTTAGTTATGTTAGGAACCTGGGTGGGAATTCCCAGATATGCTCAGAATTAGTCCAGAATGACAAAATATACACCGAACCCACAGACCTTGCCAACATCCTAGCTGACAGGTTCAGAGCAAAATCCCACCCCCCCCCTCCCCACCAAAAGGGCAAATGTCTATCCCAGCAGAGTGCTGCCCCCTTGACATTTCAGATGCTCAGGTAAGATCCGCCCTCTCCAAAGCAAAAAACACAGCATCAATGGGACCAGATGGTGTCCCGGGATGCATCTTACATGAACTCCAAGAAGAGCTAAACCCAAACATAAAACTACTGTTCAATCACAGCCTTACTACAGGATATGTACCCAAAGAGTGGCGTACAGCAACAGTGGTCCCTGTCCACAAAGGTGGTGCCTCAACGGATCCTGAAAACTTTCGCCCCATAAGCCTGACTAGCTTGGTCTGCAAAGCTATGGAAAGGATCATCATCGACCTCATAAAGATATTGGGGACCTACAGACACTGGATCCTACCCAGTTCAGCTTTAAGGGCAGATCCTGCCTCTTAAACCTGGTCGATTTCTTTGAAACCGTCACCAAGGCCATTGACGAGGGGAATGTGGTCCACACATCCTACCTGGACCTCGCAAAAGCCTTTGATACAATACCCCACTCGGGCTTTATAGATAAGCTCACCAGCTTAAATATAAACCCCTATGTCACTAGATGGGTTGCAAACTGGCTCAAGGACAGAACCCACATGGTTAGAATTGCTGGAGCCATGTCAGACTCCAAACCAGTTACAAATGGTGTCCCACAAGGCTCAGTCCTGGGACACCTCTTGTTTGGTATATATTTTTCAGCGGTACAGGCCAACACGAAAGGACTGTGGCTAACCAGATTCGCAGATGACTGCAAACTGGGCGCCATAATCGACTCTCCAGCCGACAAAAGCATCCTCCAAAAGGGCCTCATAGAAACAGACAACTGGTGCCAGAGCCATGGCCTCAAGCTAAACGCCAAAAAGTGTATAGTCATCCCCTTTGGCAAAAACAAAGTGCCCACAAATTACCACATAGGTGGTAATCCATTAAGTACAGAAGTAGTAATTAGGGACCTGGGGACCCAAGTTGATAGCATTCTCTCATTTGACAACCACGTGGCCAAAGTGGTTAGAAAAACATTTTATATAGCCCACCTAATCATGAAGGGATTCACATCTAGATCAGGGGAGGTCATTGTGCCTCTTTACTCATCCCTCATCAGGCCCATAATTGAGTACAAATGCCCCTTTTGGGATGTACCTTACCAGACACCTGCAGCAACTGGAAAGACCCCAAAAGTACCTCACCAAGAGGATCAAAGGGCTCAAACAGATGCCATATGCTGCCCGGTTAAAGAAACTCCAGCTCTACTCTGAGGCGATCTGTGCCTGACGTATAAAGCTATGTCCAACCCGGAATTAATGGACATGTTGCACCTCAGAAAATCCAAATCCCATCGAGTTACGCGCTCTAGAGACTTGAACCTCAGCACTGAAATAAATAGGACATGCCGGAGGGAGAGATTAATAACCCAGAAGCTCCCTTCACTCTGGAATAAAATCCCAGTCCAGGTTAGGCAGAGTCCCTCATTGACTCTATTCAAGAGGAATCTTGATGAGTGGATGGGAGATCATAGGTTTACCGTGGGTATCACTTCTGTGTCACTGTTAGACAGAGGCACAGTATACTAACCTCGAAAAAGGGCATAGGAAAATTAATTTAAAATAGGTGGTGAAAGTCAAACACACTCTGGCTAGGCTTATAAATGCCCTAGGGCAGATAGCCTAGTATGAACCTATGAACAACTGGCATTGCATCACCAAAGACAAATGGGTTCTCAACATTGTATCTCAAGGTTACAGGTTCCACTTTCACACTCTGCCAAGGCTAAAAGGAATGCCAAATCTGCCACCAAATCTATGGGCAGAGGCTCAAAAACAAATTACAGCACTCATGGACATGAGAGCTATTCAGAAGGTACTACCACAGGAACAAGGACAAGGATTTTACTCAAGACTCTTTCTGGTTCCCAGAAAGGACAAAGCCTGGAGACCCATTCTGGACTTTTCTTCACTAAACACTTACCTGGATGTTCCGAAATTCAAGATGTTGACACTACAGCAGCTTCTTCCCATGCTGGGCAAGAAAGCTTAGCTCGTGACTTTGGACCTCAGAGGCATGCCTGCATGTTACTGTCAGACAAAACTGCAGAAGATACCTCAGATTTCTAGTTGGTTCAATGCACTATCAATTCTCTGCACTGCCCTTTGGCTTATCTACTGCGCCCAGGGTCTTCACAATGTGCCTGGCACCAGTAATTGCATTTTGCAGGCAAAAAGGAATTCAGATTTATCCATACCTCGACGACTGCCTGATTCAAGCAGAGAGCAAGGACATTCTACTAAAGCATCTGGCGTACGTAAAAATGTTAAGTTGCCTGGGGTACACAGTAAACAAAAGAAATCAAAACTAGTGCGCTCACAACAGATTATATTCCTGGGTGCCAGCTTGAACACAACGGCCCAGATGGCTTATCTCATGCCAGACAAGCAAGGACAACTGACTCAATATTTTCATTTAATGGCAACAAAGACCCAACTCCCTGCAAGAAAAATTCCTCAGGCCATGGGCTACATGGCATCTTGCATACTACTAATTCCATATGCCAGACTGCATATGAGGAAACTACAATGGTACCTAAAGAGCATATGGTCTCAACACCGTCAAAGTTTGGAAACAGTTATACCACTAATTCCTTGCCTACAAGAGGAGTTTCGATGGTGGGAACAAACTTGTCACCTTAACAAGGGACAGCCTTTCACTCAACCCACAGCAGGCAGACACTGACAACGGATGCATCGGATTACGCCTGGGGAGCACACATGGCAGGAAAATGTATCCAGGGCGAGTGGCCCACAGAGCAAAGACATCTCCAGATCAATCAAAAAGAGATGCTAGCTGCACAAAATGCTATTATAGCTTTCAAGGACCTGCTGCATCCAGGACAATTACTACTAAAGACAGACAACACCACAGTTATGTGGTGCATAAACAAGCAAGGGAGGGCACACTCCGACCCCGTCTGCAGACAAGCCATGACCTTGTGGTACACAGCTCTAAACTACCAAGTTCATCTGCAAGCACAATTCCTGCCAGGAGAGAAAAACACACTGGCAGACGACCTAAGGAGAAACATTATGGACCCACACGAATGGGAACTGAACCCACAAATATTCAGAATGATGACACAAAAATGGTGGAGCCCGGACATAGATCTGTTTGCTTCCCCAAAGAACTGCCAATTACAGAAATTCTGTGCAAGGAGCTACCATCCACAAGCATGGAAAGTGGATGCCGTCTCATTCAGCTGGAAAAAACTACAACTGTAAGCTTTCCCTCTTTTACCTCTCCTTCCAAAGGTACTCATAAAAGCCAGGCAGGAAGAGCCAAAAATGATCCTGATTGCAGCAGACTGGCCACGCCAGCACTGGTGCCCAATCTTAAAGAACTTAACACAAGAACCACCCTGGATTTTGCCTCAAATCCCACAGTTGCTGACACAGCACAACAATCAGATACTTCACAGCCAGCTAAAGACCTTGAAACTAGCTGCATGGAAAATTCCTTAGTCAAGCAAGCAATGCCTCTCTCCAAAGCTGTTATGGATGTCATTCTGGAGGCCAGAAGGCCTAGCACCAGGAAGGCATACTCGGATAAATGGAAGAGATTCTGTGCCTGGAACCAAGCGCACAGCCTTGACCCTCTTGTCCCAAACATTCCTCAGATACTTCAATACTTAACTGAGATGCTGGACAAGGGCCTCTCTTTTTCATCCATCAAGATCCACACCTCAGCTGTCTCTGCTCATTACAACACAGATCCACCATTTTTTTCTAATCCTTTGCTCAGACAGTACCTCAGAGGGGCTAAAAACATGAGACCGCCCCATAGAGCACTGACACCAACTTGGGACCTCATCTTTGTTTTGGAAAAATTAACTTTACCTACTTTTGAGCCAGCTAACACAGCAGAATTAAAATACATCTCTTGGAAAACTGCTCTGCTACTGGCAATAACATTAGCACGAAGAGTTTCAGAATTACAGATATTAATGGCAGTAGAACCTTTCTTCATCTTCCACCAGGACAGGGTGTCTTTAAGAGCTAGCCCTACGTTTATGCCAAGGGTGGTATCAAGTGTGGCTCTAAACCAAACTATTCACTTGCCAACTTTTTATCCAAAACCACAGAGCAAAGGGGAGAGACTACTACATTCTTTGGACATTCACAGACAGGTACGCTTCTACTTGGACAAAACCAAAGCTTTCAGAAAATCTGAGCAATTATTGGTAGCATACACTACAGGAGCACAGGTAAAAGCCATTTCAAAGCAGACTATTTCAAAATGTATTGGACACTGTATACGATGTTCATCGTGCATACAGCTGCAGTCATAACAGATGGGTTATCCTGCCATCAGGTGGGTCCTCGGTCGGCCGAATTCCAAAGTCTAGGTCCGGCTTCTGTTGTCGTTGTTTCCTCCCTGATGTCAGTGCGGCAGGGTATAAAAGAGGCAGCCGATGCCATTTTCTTTAGTCATTCTTGCCACGCGGTGCCCGAAGCAGAAGCAGATGTCCTTCAAGAATGCAACTGCAGTCATAACATATGGGTTGTCCTGCCTCAGGCAGCCCTCGGTCGGCCGGATTCCAAGGTCTGGGTCCGACGTCGGCTGATGTCGCATTTCTCTCCGACGTCAGAGCGGCTGCAGTACATAAGCATCAGCCGACGCCATTTTCTCCAGTCTTTCTTGACGCGCGGTGCCCGAAGCAGAAGCAGTTCGCAAGTGCCGGTCGGTCAGCTCCTGTATTCTTCGAATCCAAAGTCATCAAAAAAGCTAAGTACCCCGTTGGGGACCTTTCTTGCCTCAGCCGATGTCAGAAATTACTGAAAAAGTTAACAATTGTCTGTCTTGTGGTAAACAAATACCTCATAAGGATTTCCACTCTTACTGTCTTCCTTGCCTTGGCCCAGACCACGACGTCTCGGCCTGTGTCGCCTGTGCTCGCTTCAATAAGCGCACTCGTAGGCACCGGGCGGAGTTCGCTGAAGACTTTTTCGGCGATAAATTTGCTTATACAATGCCGTCGGAACTTCCGACATCGCAGACTCCTAAGAAACGAAAAGACCGGGACCGACATTCTCGGCCCGTGTCTTCCTCCTACTCCACGCCAAAACCTACCGCGAGTGCTCCGGTTCCCCCTGAGACGGTTATTCCACCGCTCCGAACCGAAGACACCGCTTTACCGACACCTCCGATACCGGAGGCCACACTGACGCCAGTTATAGATTTTCCTCCGGATACTGAAACCGAGGAAATGCCCGAGACCATTGCTGTAGATAAGGTCACTCCTGCACGTGGAGCTGCTAGGCCTCCTATGGCCATGTCTATTAAGGCCTACACACGTGCTAAGAAAGCCAGCAAGACCAAGCACCTTACTGTTAAGGCCTTACCTCAGCCTACTCCTGAAACACAAATCATGACTATGGCCGCAGACTTAATTTCTATGATTAGAGGTTCACAGGCCCATCCTGAGAGAGGATCCCAGCCTCCTCCTGATAAGAGGCCCCGGGTTGAACCCTCTGACCCTATCCCTTCAGATGAAGATTCTGAGGACTCTGTTCACTCCGATGGCCAGGAAGAGCCCTTCCAGACCTATGAGGACTCGGATGCAGAGGATTCCATCCCCTCGGCCTCCCCTCCTAAGGATATTTCCTTTGGGGAAGTTCTGCATACCATGAGGGAACATTTTAAGTGGCAAGGTCAGGAATATTCTGATTCCAGAAAGCGCTTTTGAACCTTCCTTAAAAAGCCCCAACACAGGCCCCTGGCTATACCTCCTGTGCTTGATGTTTTGGATGACCTATACTCTGACTCCAGTGTTACCCCGGATACTCTTCCTCCTGCCCCAGCCAAGCCAGACAGATATTATAGGGTCCCAGAAACACATTCTCATTTCTTTAGGGCCCATGCTGTTGATTTAGAAACTATTTCTCAGGGACCTAAAGGGGTTTCAGCATCCACCTCCAAAAATCCCTTGCCTTCCAACAGGGAAGCTAGGTCATTAGAGAGATGGGGGAAAAGGTCTACACCTCCACTACTTTATCTATGAGAGCACTGAATTGCCTCTTTCATATGTTTCAATATCAGGATTACCTGTTAGATGATTTACAGAAAACATTGGCCTCTCCTGAACCTTTAGACAGGAAGTCTTTGCAGGAAGCTGTACATAATTCTCAGCAAGTCAGCAATCACTTTCTGCAGTGTGGATATGATGCATTGGAAGCTTCATGTAGGGCAGCTATGACAGGGGCGGTCATTCGTAGGCATGCATGGTTAAAAGAACAACCTCTACCAGATCATGTTAAGGCAAAACTTCTTGATGCACCTTTGGAAAAGAACAAGCTTTTTGGTACTAATGCTAAAGATGTGTTAAAGTCCATCGAGGAAAAAGCAAAATCAGTTCAGACGGTCAAAGATTTCCTCCAGGTTCAGCCACCCAGATTCAGCAGGAATTGGCCTTCTAAAAACTGGTCCTTTCCTAATCCCGAAAGATTTCAAAGGGGTAAAAACAGGCGTGGCCGAGGAAGAGGACAATACAGAGGTTCTTACAAGGGATGACAATGGCAACCAGCAAACCAAAGAAGTGACACATGGGTCTCCCCTGCCCCACAGGGACAATCTCAATGACTTTCCTCTACTTCCGCTGACCAAGGAGCAAATAGAAGCTCCCTTGGGCGGAAAATTATCTCTGTTTTCAGACAATTGGCACAGATTGACAAAGGACAAATGGATTTTGGACATTATAGACCAAGGTTACAGGTTCCACTTTCATACCTTACCAAGAAAACAAGGCATGCCAAACCTACCACAAAACCAGAGGACAGAGGCTATCAAGCAAATTTCTCTGCTTGCTCAGATCAAAGCAATAGAAAGAGTTCCACAACAAGAACAAGTCCAGGGGTTTTACTCCAGACTGTTCCTTGTTCCAAGAAAAGAAACTCAATGGAGACCAATACTAGATTTGTCCGTATTAAACACTTTTCTCATAGTACTAAAGTTCAAAATGCTCACTCTACAGCAACTCCTTCCCATGCTGGGCAAGGGGTCTTGGCTGATTACTCTGGACCTCAGCTGCAGAAGATACCTCAGATTTCTTGCAGGGCCAGAGCATTATCAATTCTCAGCATTGCCATTTGGCTTATCTACTGCGCCCAGAGTATTTACAAAATGCCTGGCTTCAGTAATTGCTCATTGCAGGCTCCAGGGGATCCAAATTTACCCATACCTGGACGACTGCCTCATACAAGCGGACAACAAATTGATTTTGACAAAAAACTTGAACTATGTCATACAATTGCTACAGGGTCTGAGATACACAGTCAACTTCCAAAAGTCAAGACTTCAGCCATCCCAGCAAATAACCTTCTTAGAAGCCAATCTAGACACAGCCTCTCAAATGGCTTACCTGACAGAAGACAAGCAAGAGAAGTTAACTCATTATTTCAAAGGTTTGGCAAAACTCACCCAGATGACTGCAAGGGGATTCCTACAGGCCCTGGGTTACATGGCATCCTGCATTCTCCTGGTTCCATTAGTAAGACTACACATGAGAAAGCTTCAATGGTACCTAAAAAGCCTATGGTCTCAGCACAGCAACAACCTAGAGACAACCATACCGCTCATTCCATGCCTACAAACGGAATTCCTATGGTGGGCCTCGGTAAGCCAGGCAAACACAGGTATGTCATTCAAAAAACCTCAGATAACTCAGACCATGACCACAGATGCCTCAGACCTTGGATGGGGAGGCGCACATGGAGGGCAGATGTATACAAGGACAATGGTCTCCAAAGGAAACACATCTGCATATAAACCAAAAGGAAATGCTGGCAGTAATGCATGCCATTGAGGCCTTTCGACAACAACTTCAGCAAGGCCATCTACTGATACGGACAGACAACACCACTGTGATGTGGTACATAAACAAGCAAGGGGGCACCCATTCCTACCCCCTTTGCAGACTGACAATGAATCTTTGGGAAAAATCACTGAGCCTAAACATACAGTTGCAATCCCAGTTTGTTCCAGGCAAAGACAATGTGCTGGCGGACAGCCTAAGCAGGAATTTCATAGATCCACACGAGTGGAGGTTACATCCAAAAATCTTCACACAACTCACCTCGTCATGGGGCAGGCCAGAAGTAGACCTATTTGCCTCCCACCTCAACCATCATCTACAAAAATTCTGTTCAAGGACATACCATCCACAAGCTTGGAAAATAGATGCTCTTTCATTCAACTGGAACTTTCTAAAAATCTATGCATTCCCACCTCTGCCACTGATGACCACAGTATTACTAAAGATCAAAGCAGAGAGGCCCAAGGGGATCCTAATAGCTCCAGACTGGCCAAGACAACACTGGTACCCACTACTACGGAGCATATGTCACAACAAAAAGTGGGCCCTTCCCCAATGGCCCCTACTTTTGACTCAACACAACTTCAAAACAGTGCATCCAAACCTTCAGACACTGCAGCTAACAGCCTGCGAGGTCCCATGAATAACCTCAATCTATCTCTCTCCAAAGAAGTTCAGCGGATATTAACAGAAGCTCGAAGACCATCCACCAGAAAGGTTTACTTAGCAAAATGGAAGAGATTCAGCATTTGGAATACCAGCAAGGGACATGATGCATCATTATTGAATATCCCACTCATCCTGGAATATTTGGCAGATATACTACAGAATGGACTCTAATATTCTTCCATAAAGATACATGCTTCAGCTATCTCAGCTAGATATAACACTGGTCCGCCTGTGTTTTCACATCCTTTGTTAAGGCAATTCCTCAGGGGAATCAAGAACATTAAGCCACCAAGAAAGGCTCCAGTGCCAGCTTGGGACCTCAACTTTGTCCTAGAAAAACTGACTCTACCTCCCTTTGAGCCAGCAGCTTCAGTGGACTTACAATTTTTATCATGGAAGACAGCTTTCCTGTTGGCAATTACCTCAGCAAGAAGGGTTTCGGAACTACAGGCCCAAATGGCAACACCACCGTTCATAATCTTTCACAGAGACAGGGTCTCCTTAAGAACCAACCCTACTTTTATGCCAAAGGTGCTATCTAGGGTTTCTTTAAATCAAGCTATTCACCTGCCTACTTTCTTCCCCAATCCTGAGAGCAAAGGGGAAAGACTGTTGCATACCTTGGACATTCACAGACAACTTCGCTACTACCTGGACAGAACCAAGACCAGTAGGAAGACTGATCAGCTTTTTGTAGCTTACGCCCCTGGAGTACAAGGAAAAGCAATTTCCAAACAGACTATTTCAAAATGGATTGGACATTGCATCAGATTTTGTTATTCCTTCCATGGGAAGAATGTTCCAACCAATGTCAGACCACACTCCACCAGAGCTACAGCCACCTCTACAGCATTCTTAAGAGGGGTGCCTACAAAAGACATTCTAGAAGCTGCTACATGGAGCTCCGTGCATACATTCTCCAAACACTACAATCTCCCTTTATATTCCAGATCCAGAGCAGGCATTGCTTCGACAGTCCTGCAGGGTTTGATTGCCACACCATCTCTTTCCTAGAGCATTCCTCCTCCCCCAGCTAAGCTATGGTATTCAACCCATATGTTATGACTGCAGTTGCATTCTTGAAGGACATAGTACAGTTTTGTACCTACCATAAATGTAGATGTCCGATAGATATGCAACTGCAGTCGGATCTTCCCTCCCTCCATACCCCTCTATGCCTTGGGTCCACTCCTATCCCTGTTTCTCTTAGCTGGGGATATCTGTTATGGTGTATCTGTTTATTGCTTACTTATTTGTCTGGAATCCTGTTTTTGTCTTCCAATTTGATTACAGCCTTCCTTGGAGGGCACCTGGCATCTGGGGCAAGAAACACTGAAGAAAATCGTGTCGGCTGATGCTTATGTACTCCAGCCGCTCTGATGTCGGAGAGAAATGCGACATCAGCCGACGTCGGACCCAGACTTTGGAATCCGGCCGACCGAGGGCTGCCTGAGGCAGGACAACCCATATGTTATGACTGCAGTTGCATATCTATCGGACATCTACATTTATGGTAGGTACAAAACTGTACTTTCGCAAGTGCCAGTCGGCCAGCTCCTGAGATTTACGAAAGTATTTCAGCCGAAGTCTTCTTGAAAGCTAAGTACCCCGTTGGGGAAACTTTTCTTGCCTCAGACCGATGTCAGACAAAGTTAATAATTGCATTTCATGTGGTAAGCAAATACCGCATAAGGATTTCCACTCTTACTGTATACCTTGCTTAGGTGCAGACCACGACGTCTCGGCCTGCCGTTTTTGTGCTAGATTCAACAAAAGCACTATTAAGCGTCGGGTGGAGTTCGCCCTTCATTTTTTTGGCAAAAAAATTAATTATATTATGTCGTCTGATACTCCGACTCCAGTTTTGAGCAAAAAACTCAAAGATAAGGACCAGCATAAGAGGTCCGCACCACCTACTGATACCACGCTAAGGCCGACTACTGGTTCTCCGGTACTCAGCGAGGCGCTTACGCAGCCCCTGAGTACCGATGGCAATTCATTACCGGTGTCTTCAGTACCCGAGGTCGCAGGCTCCTCGGCCCCCATTCCTAGTACAGATACCTACGGCACTCCTGGTGGGGAAACTCAGAATATAGACAGGCCTGCCATTTCTCAAGGGGTCTTCAGGCCTTCCTCCTTCCCTATTAAAGCCTTCACTAAATCTAAAACAGCCATGAAAACCAAAAAACAGATTCCTCAGACACCCGCTCAAGGCACCATGCCTAAAAAGCAAATGCTTAAAATGGCTGAGGATTTGATTACACTTATCAGGGGTTCTCAACCCCCCTCTGACAAAAGGCCTAGATTAGAGGAAGACTACTCTTCCTCAGATCAAGCTTCTATTACCTCAGAACTGTCTGAGGACCGGGATTGTGCCTATTCTCCATTCGAAGACGCTGATGCAGAGGAGTCCTGTTCCCTCGGTCTGCCCCCCTGAGGACTTCTCTTTTGGGGAAACCCTGCATACAATGAGGGAACACTTTCACTGGGAAGGCCAAGATTACTCAGATTCCAAGAAAAGGCTCAGGGAATTTCTTCTGCTCCCCCAGCATAGGCCTCTGGCTATCCCTCCTGTTTTAGATATATTGGATGATGTGTACACAGAAGCCAGCCTTAATCCTGATTCTTTGCCTCCAGTTCCTGTTAAACCAAACAGGTATTACCGGGTTCCTGATTCTCACCAGTTCTGATATAAAAGCCTTACTGCTGACCCAGAAACTATTTCACAGGGTCCCAAGGGAATTAAGGCCTCTACTGCTAAAAACCCATTACCTTCAGAGATTCCAGATCTTTAGAAAGGTGGGGGGAAAAGGTGTACACCTCAGCCACTTTAACCATGAGGACATTAAACTGTCAATTCCATATGTTAAAGTATCAACAGTTTTTGATATCTCAGCTGAAAAGCAAAATGACAACCAGAACAACCAGATTTAAAAGAGTTGCAGGATTTGTTGCATGGTGCAGAGCAAGTGGGTAAACATACCTTGCAGTGTGGTTTTGATGCTTTAGAGGCCTCATGTAGAGCTGCTGTTACGGGGTCTGTTATACGTAGGCATGCTTGGCTCAAAGAGCAAACCTTACCAGATCATGTCAAAGCTAAATTATTAGATGCACCTCTTCAAAAAGATGTATTGTTTGGTGTTAAAGCAGAGGAGGTGCTAAAGAAAATGGAGGAAAAAGCAAAATCAATGCAAACAGTGAAAGATTTCCTGCAGGTACAGCCTCCACGTTTCAGCAGAAACTGGCCTTCAAAAAATTGGTCCTTTCCAGCCACGGACAGACCTCAAAAGGGGCAGATAAAGGCGTCCAAGGGGTAGAGGGCAACCTCAAGGATCTTTCAGAGCCAGACAGTGGCAATCACCAACCCCAGGAGGTGGAGAAGATCGATCACAGTCTTTCAGAAAACAGACACAATGACTTCCCCCTACACCTGCCAAGCAAAGCTTTAATGGCAGCACCTTTGGGCAGAAAACTGACATTATTCTCAAAAAATTGGCATATTGGTACAAAAGACAAATGGATTCTGGAAATTATAGACAGAGGCTACAGGTTCCACTTTCACACCCTTCCAAAAATGAGAGGCATGCCAAACCTGCCACAAAGTCAAAGGGCAGAGGCACAAAAACAAATTTCAGCTCTCATGGACATTAAAGCGATTCAAGAGGTACCTGCAAAAGAACAAGGTCAAGGGTTTTATTCCAGACTATTCCTGGTACCGAGGAAAGACAAAGATTGGCGACCTATCTTAGACCTATCCATCCTAAACACAGATCTACAGGTGCCAAAATTCAAGATGCTCACATTACAGCAGCTTCTTCCCATGCTGGGCAAGGAGTCTTGGCTGGTAACATTGGACCTCAAGGAGGCATGCCTGCATGTCCCTATCAGACAAGATTGCAGAAGATACCTCAGATTTCTTGCAGGTTCAACCCATTACCAATTCTCTGCATTGCCCTTTGGTTTATCTACTGCACCCAGAGTGTTTATGAAATGCCTGGCATCAGTAATCGCCTTCTGCAGACTACAAGGGATACAAAACTACCCATATCTGGACGACTAACTGATCCAAGCGGACAGCAAGGACATACTACTGCAGCACCTGGCGTTTGTAATAAAACTGTTTAACTTCCTGGGATACACAGTCAACAAAAAGAAATCAAAACTAATACCCTCTCAACAAATAATTTTCCTGGGTGCCAACTTGGATACAACCACCCAGATGGCCTACCTCACGCCAGACAAGCAAGGGCAACTGTTTCAATATTTCAGAAAAATGGCAACTTACACCAGGCTAACTGCAAGGAAAGTCCTGCGGGCTCTGGGATTCATGGCATCTTGCATCCTACTTATCCCATGTGCAAAGCTGCATATGTGGAAACTTCAATGGTACCTAAAAAACTTATGGTCTCAACACAGCCACAGCTTGGAAGCAATTATACCACTCATTCCATGTCTTCAAAAGGAATTTATGTGGTGGGCTCAAGCTTGCCAAAGAAACACAGGTTTTCCTTTCTGTGTACCTCAAGCAACTCAAATCATCACAACAGACGCCTCAGACTACGCATGGGGAGCACACATGACAAATCAGTGCATTCAGGGAAAATGGGCACGAAAAGAGAAGCTCCTTCACATCAACCAAAAGGAAATGCTAGCCGTGCAAAAGGCTACTATGACCTTCAAAGACCTACTGCATCCAGGCCAGCTATTGATAAGGACAGACAACACCACAGTGATGTGGTACATAAACAAACAGGGGGGAACTCATTTATACCCCCTGTGCAGGCAAGCCATGACCCTATGGAACACAGCACTGGAATTGAAAATTCAACTACAGGCACAATTCCTGCCGGGGAAGGAAAACACACTGGCAGACAACCTAAGCAGAAATATGACAGATCCACACGAATGGAAGTTCCATCCTCAAATTTTCACAAAGATAACTTAGGCATGGGGACAGCCAGACATAGATCTCTCTGCTACCCACAGAAATTGCCAGTTGAAAATATTTTGTTCAAGGACCTATCATCCACAGGCCTGGAAAGAGGACGCACTTTCCTTCAATTGGGCAACATTGACAGTCTATGCCTTCCCGCCTCTTCCTCTGCTGCCCAAAGTTCTATTAAAAGCCAGAGCAGAGAGGCCGAAAATGATTCTCATTGCTCCAGACTGGCCAAGGCAACACTGGTATCCGCTCCTGAAGAGCCTGACACATTCCCCACCATGGATCCTACCTCTAGTCCCTCTTCTGTTGTCCCAGCACAACTACAAAACTCTTCACAGCCATCTCAAAACTCTAAATCTAGCTGCATGGGGAATTCTTTGATTTCCCAACAGTTTCTCCTCTCCAAGGAGAGGTGCAGGATGTCATCTTGGAGGCCAGAAGACCTTCTACTAGAAAGGCCTACTCCGCCAAATGGAAACGATTTTGTGCCTGCAATCAAAAGAAGGGACAGAATCCTTGGGTAATATACCTCAAATTTTACAGTACCTAGCTGAGATGTTAAACAATGGACTTTCCTTCTCCTCCATCAAGTTCCACGCTTCAGCCATTTCTGCACAATACAACACATCCTCCTTTATTCTCTCATCCTCTCTTAAGGCAGTTCCTCAGAGGGGCAAAGAATATAAAACCCCCAAGGAAACTACCAGTCCCTGCTTGGGACCTCAACTTCGTATTGGAAAAGCTGACCCTTCCTCCCTTCGAGCCAGCTTCTTCATCAGAGTTACAGTATTTGTCATGGAAAACAGCCTTTCTTCTGGCTATCACCTCAGCTCGCAGGGTTTCGGAGCTACAGGCCCTCATGGCTGTGCAACCATTCATGATTTTCCATCAGGACAGAGTTTCCTTATGAACCAACCCTACGTTTATGCCAAAGGTAGTATCCGGTGTAGCTTTGAATCAGACTATCTACTTACCTACCTTTTATCCTAATCCACAAAACAAAGGGGAAAGACTACTACATTCCTTGGACATTCACAGACAACTTCGTTATTATTTGGACAGGACAAAGCCATTTAGGAAATCTGAGCAACTCTTTGTGTCCTATGCTGCAGATGCTCAAGGAAAGGCTATTTCCAAACAGACAATTTCAAAATGGATAGCCCACTGCATACGCTTTTGTTACTCATTTCATGGAAAAACTGTGCCTGCATGCATCAGATCCCACTCCACCAGAGCCACAGCTACCTCTGCAGCCTTCCTTAGGGGGGTCTCTACCAAGGATATTTTGGAAGCAGCCACCTGGAGTTCAGTGCACACTTTCTCCAAGCACTATCACCTCCCACTATACTCTAAATCTAGAGCGGGCTTTGCCACAGCAGTCCTGCAGGGCATCCTAGCCCCTCCTAGTTCCACTTAGTGCCTACCACCCTTACTTAGCTTTGGGATTCTACCCATCTGTTATGACTGCAGCTGTATGCACGATGAACATAGTACAGTTTTGTACCTACCATAAATGTAGATGTTCGAGTGCTCATACAGCTGCAGTCCAGGTTTCCCTCCCTCCAACCCTTCTTAGGACAGGCCTTATGACAAACCTTTTTCATATAACCTTTTGGGGTACTCTTTTATGGTGTATTTGCTTGCAACTACTTTTTTTGATTTATCAACATTGCATTTTTGCATAACATTATGTTTGCCTTCCTTCTGGGGTCACCTGACATCTGGGGCAAGAAAAACTGAAGAAAATGGCGTCGGCTGCCTCTTTTATACCCCTGCCGCACTGACGTCAGGGAGGAAGCGACGACCACCGACGCCGGACCTAGACTTTGGAATTTGGCCGACCGAGGACCCGCCTTGACGGCAGGATAACCCATCTGTTATGACTGCAGCTGTATGAGCACTCGAACATCTACATTTATGGTAGGTACAAAACTGTACTTTTCTGCTATACCCACCATGGGAAACCTGTACCTAGCAGCATTAGATCTCACTCCACCAGGGCAACAGCCACTTCAACTGCCTACCTCAGAGGAGTACCTACCAAGGATATTTTGGAAGCAGCAACATGGAGTTCTGTGCATACTTTCACCAAACATTACCATTTGCCTTTATACTCGAAATCCAGAGCTGGCTTCGCCACTGCTGTACTGCAGGGCCTTATAGCCACCCCTAATGCCTTTATAGATCCAGCCTCCCTACTTCAGCTTTGGGATTCCACCCAAGTGTAATGACTGCAGCAGTGTAACACGATGAACATAGTACAGATGTCCTTCAAGAATGCAACTGCAGTCATAACATGTGGGTTGTCCTGCCTCAGGCAGCCCTTGGTCGGCCGGATTCCAAAGTCTGGGTCCGACGTCGGCTGATGTCGCATTTCTCTCCGACGTCAGAGCGGCTGGAGTATATAAGCATCAGCCGACGCCATTTTCTTCAGTCTTTCTTGCCGCGCGGTGCCCGAAGCAGAAGCAGTTCGCAAGTGCCGGTCGGTCAGCTCCTGTATTCTACGATACCGAAGTCATCAAAAAAGCTAAGTACCCCGTTGGGGACCTTTTCTTGCCTCAGCCGATGTCAGAAATTACTAAGAAAAGTTAACAATTGTCTTTCTTGTGGTAAACAAATACCTCATAAGGATTTCCACTCTTACTGTCTCCCTTGCCTGGGCCCAGACCACGA
Organism: Protopterus annectens; assembly: GCF_019279795.1. Lineage (NCBI taxonomy): Eukaryota > Metazoa > Chordata > Ceratodontiformes > Protopteridae > Protopterus > Protopterus annectens. The sequence goes on from NC_056743.1 coordinate 122,769,625, forward strand.
CGTCTCGGCCTGTGTAGCCTGTGCTCGCTTCAACAAGCGCACTCTCAGGCGCCGGGCGGAGTTCGCTGAAGATTTTTTCGGCGATAGTTTTGCTTACACCATGCCGTCGGATCTTCCGACATCGCAAACGCCCAAAAAGCGAAAAGACTGGGACCGACATCCTCGGCCCGCGTCTACCACCGACTCCACGCCAAAACCTAGCGCGAGTGCTCCGTTTCCCTCTGAGACGGTCTCTCCACCGCTCCGAACTGAAGACACCGCATTACCGACGACTCCGATTCCAGACATTACTCCGACTCCAGTTATAGATTTTCCTCCGGATACCGAAACCGAGGAAATGCCCGAGACCATTGCTGTAGACAATGTCACTCCTGCACGTGGAGCTGCCAGGCCCCCTATGGCCATGTCTATTAAGGCCTACACTAGGGCTAAGGCAGCCAGCAAAACAAAGCACATCACTTCTAAACCCTTACCTCAGCCGACTCCAGAGACACAAATTATGTCCATGGCTGCTGATTTGATTTCCATGATTAGAGGTTCACAGGCCCATCCTGAGAGAGGATCCCAGCCTCCTCCTGATAAAAGGCCCCGGGTTGAACCCTCTGACCCTACTCATTCCGATGAAGATTCTGAGGGCTCTGTCCACTCTGATAGCCAGGAAGAGCTCTTCCAGACCTACGAGGACTCGGATGGAGAAGATTCCATCCCCTCGGCCTCCCCTCCTGAGGATATTTCTTTTGGGGAAGTTCTGCACACCATGAGGTAACATTTCAAGTGGCAAGGCCAGGAATATTCTGATTCTAGGAAACGCCTTAGGACTTTCCTTAAGAAGCCTCAGCACAGGCCTTTAGCTATTCCTCCTGTACTTGATGTTCTGGATGATTTGTATTCTGACTCTAATGCTACCCCTGATTCTCTTCCTCCTGCTCCAGCCAAGCCAGACAGGTATTACAGGGTCCCAGAAACTCATTCCCATTTATTCAGGGCCCACACTGCTGATTTGGAAACTATTTCACAGGGGCCTAAAGGAGTTTCAGCCTCCACCTCAAAAAATCCTTTGCCCTCCAACAGGGAAGCTAGGTCATTAGAGAGATGGGGCAAAAAGGTTTACACATCCACTGCCTTATCTATGAGAGCTTTAAATTGCCTTTTCCATATGCTACAATATCAGGATTGTCTGTTAGAAGATTTACAAAAAACATTAGCCACTCCTGATCCTTTAGACAGGAAGACTTTGCAGGAAGCTGTACATAACACTCAGCAAGTAAGCAAATCACTTCCTGCAGTGTGGATATGATGCACTGGAAGCTTCATGTAGGGCAGCTATGACAGGGGCAGTCATTCGTAGACATGCTTGGTTAAAAGATCAACCTCTACCACATCATGTAAAAGCAAAACTTCTGGATGCACCTTTGGAAAAGAACAAGCTTTTTGGTGCAAATGCTAAGGATGTGTTAAAGACCATCGAAGAAAAAGCAAAATCAGTTCAGACTGTGAAAGATTTCCTCCAGGTTCAACCCCCCAGATTCAGAAGGAATTGGCCTTCCAAAAACTGGTCCTTTCCTAATCCAGAAAAGTTTCAAAGGGGTAAGAACAGACGTGGCCGAGGAAGAGGCCAATACAGAGGCCCTTACAGGGGACGACAATGGCAGCCAGGAAACCAAAGAAGTGACGCAGGGGTTTCACCTGCCCCACAACCACAATCTCAATGACTTTACTCTACTACCGCCTACCAGGGAACAACTAGAAGCTCCCTTGGGCGGGAAATTATCTCTGTTTGCAGAAAACTGGCACAGACTGACAAAGAAAGGACAAATGGATTTTGGACATTATAGACCGAGGGTACAGGTTTCATTTTCATACCTTACCAAGAAAACAAGGCATGCCAAACCTGCCACAAAATCAGAGGGCAGAGGCTATCAAACAAATCACTCTGCTGACTTGGATGAAAGCAATAGAAAGAGTTCCACAACAAGAACAAGACCAGGGGTTTTACTCAAGACTGTTCCTTGTTCCAAGAAAAGAATCTCAATGGAGACCAATACTGGACTTGTCCGCATTAAACACCTTTCTCATAGTACCAAAGTTCAAAATGCTGACTCTACAGCAACTCCTTCCCATGCTGGGCAAGGGGTCGTGGCTGATTACTCTGGACCTCAAGGAGGCATACCTGCATGTCCCTATCAGACACAGCTGCAGAAGATACCTCAGATTTCTTGCAGGGCCAGAGCATTATCAATTCTCAGCATTGCCATTTGGCTTATCTACTGCCCAGAGTATTTACAAAATGCCTGGCTTCAGTAATTGCTCATTGCAGGCTCCAGGGCATACAAATTTACCCTGCACCTGGACGACTGCCTCATACAAGCGGATGACAAATTGATGTTGACAAAAAACCTGGATTATGTCATACGATTACTTCAAGCTCTGGGATACACAGTCAACTTCCAAAAGTCAAGACTGCACCCATCCCAGCAAATAATCTTCTTAGGAGCCAAACTAGACACAGCCGCTCAGATGGCTTACCTGACAGAAGACAAGCAAGAGAAGTTAACTCATTACTTCAAAGGTTTGGCAAAACTCACCCAGATGACTGCAAGGAGATTCCTGCAGGCCCTGGGTTACATGGCATCCTGCATTCTCCTGGTTCCATTAGCAAGACTACACGTGAGAAAGCTTCAATGGTACCTAAAAAGCATTTGGTCTCAACACAGCAACAACTTGGAGACAATCATACCACTCATTCCATGCCTACAAAAGGAATTCCTATGGTGGGCCTCGGTGAGCCAGGCAAACACAGGTATGTCATTCAAAAAACCACAGATACCACAGACCATGACTACAGACGCCTCAGACCTCGGATGGGGGGCGCACATGGAAGGCAGGTGTATACAAGGACAGTGGTCTCCAAAGGAAACACATCTGCATATAAACCAAAAGGAAATGTTGGCAGTAATGCATGCCATCGAGGCCTTTCAACACCAACTCCAGCAAGGCCATTTAATGATACGGACAGACAACACCACTGTGATGTGGTACATAAACAAGCAAGGGGGCACCCACTCATACCCCCTTTGCAGACTGACAATGCAGCTCTGGGAGAAATCACTGAGTCTAAACATCCAGCTACAATCCCAGTTTGTTCCAGGAAAAGACAACTTCGCTACTACCTGGACAGAACCAAGACCAGTAGGAAGACTGATCAGCTTTTTGTAGCTTACACCCCTGCAGTCCAAGGAAAAGCAATTTCAAAACAGACTATTTCTAAATGGATTGGACATTGCATCAGATTCTGTTATTTCTTTCATGGAAAGACTGTTCCAGCCAATGTCAGACCACATTCCACCAGAGCTACAACCACCTCTACAGCATTCTTACGAGGGGTGCCTACCAAGGACATTCTAAAAGCTGCTACATGGAGCTCCTTGCATACATTCTCCAAACACTACAATCTCCCTCTATACTCCAGATCCAGAGCAGGCTTTGCTTCGGCAGTCCTGCAGGGTTTGATTGCCACACCATCTTTTCCCTAGAGCATTCCTCCTCCCCCAGCTAAGCTATGGTATTCTACCCACATGTTATGACTGCACTTGCATTCTTGAAGGACATAGTACAGATGTTCTTCATTCCACATTGCTGCAGTCCTAACTATTGGGGTAGTCCGCTGTCCAGTCGGCCCGAATACCAAAGTATATGGCTGACGTCGGTCAGGGCGCATTAGACTGACGTCAGTACGTCAGGGTACTAATGCGCATGACCGACGTCATATCCTCAGTCTTTTTTGCCGCATGGTCCGATGCAGAAGCAGTTTTGCGAGTGCAGGTTGGCGTTCTGAAATTTTCTGAAGTCGGAGTTTCAGACCGAATCAAAGTTGGCTAAGTACCCGTTAGAACATTTTGGTTTTTTTTTGCCTCAGTATTTAACCGGATGTCAGAAAAAGTGAATAACTGTATTTCTTGTGGGAAACAGATACCTCATAGGGATTATCATACCTTGTGTATACCTTGTTTGGGGCCTGAGCACGACGTTGTTGGATGCCGCTCTTGTGCTAGATTTAACAAACGCACTATTAAGAGAAGGTTAGACTGTGCCAGGTTAGTGTTTGGGAAGCGTTGTAATTATAAAATGCCGTCGGATGCTCCGACGCCCGCTTCGTCCAAAAAGCGCAAGGACAAATCAGCGAAGCCTAGGGTTGATGAACCGGCAGTCCCGGACGTCGGTTCTTTAGAAGGCTCAGTGGAGCCAGAGGTTTTGCCAGGAGTTTCTTTGGAGTCTCAGGCAGAGACTTTACTGTTACAGAATGTGCCTTCTCAGGAGGTAGGCCAGGCTGAGGGGGCTTCTCAGGTAACTGTTCTTCCTTCTCTTCCCAAGGTTGTTAAAGCCTCTCCTTCTGTTTCCAAAACTTCTTTGAGAGGTAGGCCAAGTTTAGCTGCAGTGGGGGCTTCTCCTAGCACTTCAGGTTCTGTGCCTAAGAAACATATGCTTAAAATGGCAGAAGATTTGATTACTATGATTAGAGGTTCTATGCCCCCTCCTGATAAGAGGCCTAGGGTGGAACCTGAGTTTGAGAGTTGTGCACAGTGTTCAGAGGCTTCTGAGTCTTCTGCGGAAGACTTGCAGGAGTATCCTCCTTATTCTGATTCTGATGTGGATGATTCCACTCCTACAGCTTCTCCTCCTGAGGATTTCTCATTTTCAGAGACTCTGCATTCCATGAGGGAGCACTTTAAATGGGAAGGCCAAGATTACTCTGATTCCAGGAAAAGGCTTAGGGAATTCTTGTTTTTACCCCAGCATAGGCCCTTAGCTATACCTCCTGTGTTGAATGTGGTGGAAGATGTTTTTGCTGAGGCTTCCCTGAACCCTGATTCTTTGCCTCCTGCTCCTGTTAAACCTGATAGGTACTATAGGGTGCCTGAAGCTCATAAGTATCTTTTTAAGAGTCCTAGGGCAGACCCGGAAACTGTTTCTCAGGGACCTAAAGGTGTTAAGGCCTCTGTTGTTAAAAACCCTGTTCCCACCGATAAAGAGGCAAGGGCTTTGGATAGATGGGGAAAGAAAGTGTATACTTCTTCCACTTTAGCCATGAGGCGTTGAATTGTCAGTTTCACATGCTAAAATATCAAAATTATCTCCTTTCACAATTGAAATCTAAGGTGGATGCTTTGGCGGAAGGTATTGAGTGTAAAGAGTTGCTGGATTTAGTACATGTGTCTGAACAAGTGGGTAAGCATTCTTTGCAATGTGGTTTTGATGCTGTACAGGCCTCCTCGAGGGTGGCTGCCACTAGTTCTGTTCTTCGCAGGCATGCCTGGTTGAGGGATCAGAATTTAGCTGAGCATGTTAAGACAAGGATTTTGGATGCTCCTTTACAGTCTGATGTGTTGTTTGGTTCGCCTGTGGAAGCAGTTTTAAAGAAAATGGAGGACAAAGCTAAGTCTATGCAAACTGTTAAAGATTTTTTGCAGGTGCAGCCACCGAAGTTTAGTAGAAATTGGCCTACTAAGGGATGGACATATCCTGCTTATGATTCCCAGTCTAGGGGTAGGTCTGGACGTGGTAGGGGCAGAGCTCAAGGTTCTTTTAGGCCTAGAACAGGGAGTTCACCTGCTCAGACTTCTGGTGAGGGCAGGGGCCAGTCCTTTCGTAAACAGACCCAATGACCTGCCTTTTCAGCTGCCAGTAGATTCTCGTCTGGCAGCTCCTTTGGGAGGAAGACTGTCTCTTTTCAAAGAAAATTGGGATTTAATTACTCAAGACAGATGGGTGTTGGATATCATTCACCACGGTTACAGGTTTTATTTCCATACATTGCCCCCTTTCAAAGGCATGCCCGACGTTCCTCCTCCACAAAGGAAAGAGGCTCACAAGCAAATTTCTCTGTTACTCCAAATAAGGGCCATTCAGCCAGTCCCTGTTTCGGAAAGGGGCCTAGGATTTTATTCTCGCCTGTTCCTGGTACCAAAGAAGGGGAACACGTGGAGACCAATTTTGGATTTATCTATCCTCAACACTTATCTGGACATTCCCAAGTTCAAGATGTTGACGTTACAACAGCTTTTACCTCTGCTGGGCAAAGATCACTGGATGGTAACTTTAGATCTCAAGGAAGCTTACCTTCATGTGCCTATAAGACTAAGTTGCAGGAAGTATCTGCGTTTTCGAGCTGGAAATTCTCAGTATCAGTTCTCTGCATTGCCCTTTGGCTTATCTACTGCGCCCAGAGTATTCACAAAGGTTCTGGCTCCAGTGATAGCTTACTTCAGACTAAAAGGAATTCAAATCTATCCTTACTTGGACGACTGCCTGATTCTGGCTCAAGAAAAGGAAGGCCTTCTACAGCATCTGGAATATGTTATAGCAGTGCTAAGATGCCTAGGGTATTCTGTGAACGAAATAAAGTCCAGTCTAGTACCCTCTCAAGACATGTGCTTTCTGGGTGTGAGACTGAATACAGCAGCCCAGATGGCCTTTTTAACCCCGGACAAACAAAAGAGTCTATCCCTTTACTTCCATCAACTATCTCATCAGTCCGTGCTGACTGCAAGGACAGTCCTTCAAGCATTAGGGTTCATGGCATCTTGTATTCTGGTGCTTCCCAATGCCAAACTGCATATGAGGAAGCTGCAATAGTATCTCAAAAATGTATGGACACAGCACTGCCAGGATTTGGACACTGTCATTCAAATAATACCTTGCCTTCAAAAGAATTTTTGTGGTGGGCTCAGGAATGTCACCTAAACAAGGGACTCTCTGTGACCCGCCAGAGGAGTCAGATTTTAACGACAGATGCCTCGGACATTGCTTGGGAGCTCATCTAAATGGAAAGTGGATACAAGACAAGTGGCCTGCCAGACTACAGCATCTACATATCAACATGAAGGAGATGTTAGCAGTCCAGTTTGCATTAATGGCTTTCAAGGAGTTACTTCTTCCAGGGCAGGTGTTGATTCTAACAGACAACACAACTGTCATGTGGTACATCAACAAACAAGTGGGAACACATTCTTATCCTCTATGCAGGCAAGCAATGATTTTATGGGAGACTGCTCAGCTTGCAACTAACTCTTCAGGCAAGGTTTCTGCCGGGAGCACAGAACTCCTTAGCAGATGTGTTAAGCAGACAAATCATGGATCCCCACGAGTGGAAACTGGATCTTCATGTATTTCAGAAATTGACAGTGTCATGGGGAACTCCAGACATAGATCTGTTCGCTTCTCCACTAAACCACCAGCTGCCAAAGTTTTGCACAAAGGGGTTTCATCACACAGCTTGGAAAGTGGATGCTCTGTCTTTCAGTTGGAAAAATCTTCATGAGTATGCCTTTCCACCTCTGCCTCTTCTTCCAAAGGTGCTCTTAAAGGTCAGACAAGACAAGCCAAGGATGATTTTAATAGCTCCAGATTGGCCTCGGCAACACTGGTACCCACTACTAAGGAGTCTGGTAAGGAAGCCTCCATGGCCTTTACCTTTGATTCCACATCTGTTATCTCAGAAAGACGGTCATCTGCTCAATGTCAAGCTTCACTCTCTTCATCTAACAGCCTGGCATATTCTGTGTTGAAACACAGCAGGTCTCAACTTCCTCAACAAGTTTTAAATGTGATTATGGAAGCTAGAAGACCTAGTACAAGGAAAGTGTACGCAGAAAAATGGAAGAGATTTTTATTTTGGAGTACTGCAAAGAATTTGGAGATTTCTGAGCCTAATTTGAGTGTGGCTCTTCAATATCTTACTGAGTTATTGGACAAAGGTTTGTCCTTCTCTTCCATTAAGATTCATGCTGCTGCAATTTCAGCTCACTATGATTGTGACCCACCATTGTTTTCATCCTTTGTTCAAGCAGTTTCTTAGAGGGGCAAAGAATATAAGACCCCCGTAGAGCTCCTACTCCTGCTTGGGATCTCAATTTTGTGTTGGAAAAACTTACTCTACAACCTTTTGAGCCTGCAGCTACTGCTGAATTGAAATACTTGTCATGGAAGACTGCTTTTCTGTTGGCTATTACTTCTGCAAGAAGGGTGTCTGAGTTGCAGGCCCTTATGGCAGTAGAGCCCTTTTGATTTTCCATAAGGATAGGGTATCATTACGCACTAATCCTTCCTTTATGCCTAAGGTGGTTTCTAGTGTGGCTTTAAACCAAACTATTCATTTGCCTACTTTTTATGCAGACCCCCAAAATAAAGGGGAAAAGATTTTGCACACTTTAGATGTACACAGGCAATTGCGTTATTATTTAAGCAGGACTAAGGATTTTAGGCAGTCTCAGCAGTTGTTTGTTTCTTTTGCTTTGAGTTCAGGGCAAGCCTGTGTCAAAACAAACTATTTCTAGGTGGATTGGGTTTTGCATTGCATTTTGTTATTCCCATCATGGCAAGGAGATTCCAGCTGGGATTAGGCCTCATTCCACTAGGGCTACTGCCACTTCAACAGCATTTCTAAGGGGGGTGGCAACTAAGGATATTTTGGAGGCAGCTACTTGGAGTTCAGTGCATACTTTCTCTAAGCATTATCACCTTCCTCTCTACTCTAAGTCTAGGGCTGGTTTTGC